>NW_020695063.1:0-8760 GCF_002925995.2 Terrapene triunguis
CAGAGCCCTCACCCTCACCCTGTGCACTGACACCCTCTGCCCCAGCCCTGAGCCAACTCCCACACTCCATACCCCTCCACCCCACCCCCGCCACACATCACCTCCATATTGGTGCACGTATCAAAATTAATTCTGCACATGGATGTAAAAAATTAGAGGGAACATTGGTCCAGGAGTTCACATCTGTTACTGTCTTGGTTAAATATACTTATAGACACACCACCAGGTTGGGGTATTGCCTTGTTTCTCACCATCTGCCCTGAGGTGGGCACTCAGTGCCGTGAGCCACTCCAGACAGCGTGACAGGGATCATGAGATCAAATAATTTGACCTTCTGTAAAACAGCTGCATAGAGCCTAATAACTTGAGTCTGACTTAAGCATAGCTTCCAGAAAGGCATCCGGTCTAGACAGGAAGACTTCAAGAGATGCAGAATGCACCATTTCCCTGGTAGTTTGTTCTGATGATTAATCACCCTCCATGTTAAAAACCTGGGCCTTATTTCTGATGTGAATTTGTCTGGTTTCAGCTTCCAGCCATCAACTCTTGTTCTGCCTTTCTCCATTAGATTAAAGAGCCCTTTAGTAAGTGGTATGTTCTCCTTGTGACAGAACTTATGCACTATAATCAAGTTACCTCTTGATCATTTTGATAAGCTGAACAGATTCAGCATCTTAAATCTCTCACCATAAGGCTTTTATTCATCAGATCACTTTTGTGGCTCTTCTCTGCTCCCTCTCCAATTTTTGTGGACATCAGAACTGGACATAGGGTATGTCTACACTACGAAATTAGGTCGAATTAATAGAAGCCGGTTTTATAGAAATCGGTTGTATACAGCCGATTGTGTGTGTCTCCACATAAAATGCTCTAAGTGCTCTAGTCGGCGGACCGCGTCCACAGTACTGAGGCTAGCGTCGACTTCCGGAGCATTGCACTATGGGTAGCTATCCCACAGTTCCCGCAGTCTCCGCCGCCCATTGGAATTCTGGGTTGAGATCCCAATGCCCGAATGATGCAAAACAGTGTCGCGGGGGGTTCTGGGTACATGTCGTCAGGCCCCTCCCCCTCCGTCAGAGCAACGGCAGACAATAGATTCGCGCCTTTTTACCTGGGTTACCTGTGCAGACAACATACCACGGCAAGCATGGAGCCCGCTCAGCTCAGCTCACTGTCACCATATGCCATCTGGGTGCCGGCAGACATGGGACTGCATTGCTACACAGCAGCAGCAGCTAACTGCCTTTTGGCGGTAGACGGTGCAGCAAGACTGGTAGCCTTCATCGGCGATCTGGGTGCTGGCAGCCGTAGGGCTGCATTGCACCAGCCCTTGCCTTTTGCCTTTTGGCAGTAGATGGTTTATTACGACTGGTAACCGTCCTCGTCGTACAGCAGTGGCTGGAACTCCGTATGTCCCCCAGTCCCCCATCCCCCCCGTCATATTCTGCTGCCTTCACAATGACAATGATGGCTATCAGTCGTAGTATGCCATTTTCTGCCAAGCGCCCTGTTGGATCATTGCACATTAGCAGAGTCTTCCCTGAGCAGCAGATCGTGCAATAGGCCTGAAGGCCATCGTCATCATAACTGCCAAGCGCCCAGTATTTGCTGCCAAGCACCCAGAAGATGCCAAGGGCTATCAGTCATGCTGCACCGTCGTCTTAAGATGTAAAAAATAGATTTGTTCTGTATTCATTTGCTTCCCCCTCCCTCCGTCAAATCAACGGCCTGCTAAACCCAGGCTTTTGAGTTCAATCTTTGGGGGGGGCATTCTGTGTGACAGTTGTTTGTGTTTCTCCCTGATGCACAGCCACCTTTGTTAATTTTAATTCCCTGTACCTGTACGCCATGTCGTCACTCGCCCCTCCCTCCCTCCCCTGGTCCGTCAGATACTAGTTTCGCACCTTTTTTCAGACCAGATGTCATAGCTAGCACTGGGATCATGGAGCCCGCTCAGATCACCGCGGCAATTATGAGCACTATGAACACCACGCGCATTGTCCTGGAGTATATGCAGAGCCAGGACATGCCAAAGCAAAACCAGGACCAGCCGAGGAGGCGATTGCAGCGCGGCCACGAGAGTGATGAGGAAATTGACATGGACATAGACCTCTCACAAGGCACAGGCCCCAGCAATGTGGAAATCATGGTGTTCCTGAGGCAGGTTGATGCCGTGGAACGCCGATTCTGGGCCCGGGAAACAAGCACAGACTGGTGGGACCGCATCGTGCTGCAGGTGTGGGACGATTCCCAGTGGCTGCGAAACTTTCGCATGCGTAAGGGCACTTTCATGGAACTTTGTGACTTGCTTTCCCCTGCCCTGAAGCGCCAGAATACCAGGATGAGAGCAGCCCTCACAGTTGAGAAGCGAGTGGCGATAGCCCTGTGGAAGCTTGCAACGCCAGACAGCTACCGGTCAGTCGGGAATCAATTTGGAGTGAGCAAATCTACTGTGGGGGCTGCTGTGATCCAAGTTGCCAGGGCAATGAAAGACCTGGTGATATCAAGGGTAGTGACTCTGGGAAATGTGCAGGCCATAGTGGATGGCTTTGCTGCAGTGGGATTCCCAAATTGTGGTGGGGCCATAGACCGAACCCATATCCCTATCTTGTCACCGGAGCACCAAGCCACCGAGTACATAAACCACAAGGGGTACTTTTCAATGCTGCTGCAAGCCCTGGTGGATCACAAGGGACGTTTCACCGACATCAACGTGGGCTGGCCGGGAAGGGTACATGATGCTCGCGTCTTCAGGCACTCTGCTCTGTTTCGAAAGCTGGAGGAAGGAACTTTCTTCCCGGACCAGAAAATAACCGTTGGGGATGTTGAAATGCCTATCGTGATCCTTGGGGACCCAGCCTACCCCTTAATGCCATGGCTCATGAAGTCGTACACAGGCAGCCTGGACAGGAGTCAGGACCTGTTCAACTACAGGCTGAGCAAGTGCCGAATGGTGGTGGAATGTGCATTTGGACGTTTAAAAGCGCGCTGGCGCAGCTTACTGACTCGCTCAGACCTTAGCGAAAAGAATATCCCCATTGTTATTGCTGCTTGCTGTGCGCTCCACAATATCTGTGAGAGGAAGGGGGAGACATTTATGGCGGGGTGGGAGGTTGAGGCAAATCGCCTGGCCGCTGATTACGCGCAGCCAGACACAAGGGCGGTTAGAGGAGCACAGCAGGGCGCGGTGCGCATCAGAGAAGCTTTGAAAACGAGTTTTGTGACTGGCCAGGCTACGGTGTGAAACTTCTGTTTGTTTCTCCTTGATGAACCCTCCGCCCCCCCCACCCGGTTAACTCTACTTCCCTGTAAACCAACCACCTCACCCTCCCCTACCCTCCCCCCTTTGAGCACCACTTGCAGAGGCAATAAAGTCATTGTTACTTCACATTCATGCATTCTTTATTAATTCATCACACAACCAGGGGGATAATTGCAAAGGTAGCCCGGGATGGGTGGGGGAGGAGGGAAGGAAAAGGACACACTGCAGTTTAAAACTTTAACTCTTATTGAAGGCCAGCCTTCTGATGCTAGGGCAATCATCTGGGGTGGAGTGACTGGGTGGCCGGAGGCCCCCCCACCGTGTTCTTGGGCGTCTGGGTGAGGAGGCAATGGAACTTGGGGAGGAGGGCTGTTGGTTACACAGGGGCTGTAGCGGCGGTCTCTGCTCCTGCTGCCTTTCCTGCAGCTCAACCATACACTGGAGCATATCAGTTTGATGCTCCAGCAGCCGGAGCATCGACTCTTGCCTTCTGTGTGCAAGCTGACGCCACCTATCATCTTCAGCCCGCAACTTGCTCTGTTCATCCCGCAATTCAGCACGCCACCTCTCCTCTCGTTCATATTGGGCTTTTCTGTAATCAGCCATTGACTGCCTCCACGCATTCTGCTGTGCTCTATCAGCGTGGGAGGACATCTGTAGTTCTGTAAACATGTCATCATGTGTCCTACGCTTTCTTTTTCTAATCTTCACTAGCCTCTGTGAAGGAGAAACGTTTGCAGCTGGTGGAGGAGAAGGGAGAGGTGGTTAAAAAAGACACATTTTAGAGAACAATGGGTACACTCTTTCACGTTAAATTTTGCTGTTCACATTACACAGCACATGTGCTTTCGTTACAAGGTCGCATTTTTCCTCTTATATTGAGGGCCTGCCGGTTTGGTGTGAGAGATCACTCACGCAGTGCCAGGCCACAGATTTCGGCTTGCAGGCAGCCATGGTAAGACACACAGTCTTTTGGCTTTTTTAACCTTCTTAACATGTGGGAATGGTTTCAAACAGTAGTGCTCTCATTTCCCATACCAAGCACCCATTGGGTTGGCCATTTAAAATAGGTTTGCAATGTAAAAGGAGGGGCTGCGGTTTCAGGGTTAACATGCAGCACAAACCCAACTAACTCCCCTCCCCCACACACCCAATTCTCTGGGATGATCACTTCACCCCTCCCCCCCACCGCGTGGCTAACAGCGGGGAATATTTCTGTTCAGCAGAGCAGGAATGGGCACCTCTGAATGTCCCCTTAATAAAATTGCCCCATTTCAACCAGGTGACCGTGAATGATATCACTCTCCCGAGGATAACAAAGAGCGATAAGGAATGGATGTTGTCTGCATGCCAGCAAACACCGGGACCATACGCTGCCATGCTTTGTTATGCAATGATTCCAGACTACGTGCTACTGGCCTGGCGTGGTAAAGTGTCCTACTATGGCGGACGGGATAAGGCAGCCCTCCTCAGAAACCTTTTGCAAAGGCTTTGGGAGTACATGAAGGAGAGCTTTCTGGAGATGTCCCTGGAGGATTTCCGCTCCATCCCCATACACGTTAAAAGACTTTTCCAGTAGCTGTACTGGCCGCGATTGCCAGGGCAAATTAATCATTAATCATTAAACACGCTTGCTTTTAAACCATGTGTAATATTTACAAAGGTACACTCACCAGAGGTCCCCTGTGTGCCCTCAGGGTCTTCGTTGAGTTCGGGGGTTACCGGTTCCAGGTCCAGGGTGACAAACATATCCTGGCTGTTGGGGAAACCGGTTTCTCCGCTTCCTTGCGGCTGTGAGCTATCTACATTTTCTCCATCCTCCTCTTCCGAACCTTCTTCCCTGTGTGTTTCTCCAGTGAGGGAGTCATAGCACACGGTTGGGGTAGTGGTGGCTGCACCCCCTAGAATGGCATGCAGCTCCGTGTAGAAGTGGCATGTTTGCGGCTCATCCCCGGACCTTCCGTTTGCTTCTCTGGCTTTGTGGTAGGCTTGCCTTAGCTCCTTAATTTTCACGCGGCACTGCTGTGCGTCCCTGTTATGGCCTCTGTCCTTCATGGCCTTGGAGACCTTTTCTAATATTTTGCCATTTCGTTTACTGCTTCGGAGTTCAGCCAGCACTGATTCATCTCCCCATATGGCGAGCAGATCCCGTACCTCCCGTTCTGTCCATGCTGGAGCTCTTTTGCGATCCTGGGACTCCATCACGGTTACCTGTGCTGATGAGCTCTGCGTGGTCACCTGTGCTCTCCACGCTGAGCAAACAGGAAATGAAATTCAAACGTTCACGGGGCTTTTCCTGTCTACCTGGCCAGTGCATCTGAGTTGAGAGTGCTGTCCAGAGCGGTCACAATGAAGCACTGTGGGATAGCTCCCGGAGGCCAATAACGTCGAATTCCATCCACACTACCCCAATTCCGACCCCCTAAGGCCGATTTTATCGCTAATCCCCTCGTCGGAGGTGGAGTAAAGAAACCGGTTTAAAGGGCCCTTTAAGTCGAAAGAAAGGGCTTCGTCGTGTGAACGTGTCCAGGCTTAATTCGATTTAACGCGGCTAAAGTCGACCTAAACTCGTAGTGTAGACCAGGACATAGTATTCCAGTATCTGTCTCACCAGTGCCATATACAATAGTATAATTTAGTCCCCACTTCTACTCACTACTCCTCTGTTTATACATCCAAGATTCGCATTAGCCCGTTATGCCACACATGGCACTGGGAGCTCATGTTCAGCCCATGCTCCACTAGGACCCTACATCCTTTTCAGTCACTGCTTTCCATGATACTATCTCCTTCAGATACCTGAGATGCAGCCTTCTAACATTAGGGAAAACTTGCAATATCTCCAGTATCTCTGGGTGTGAGCTGAGGACTTTCTAATGGTGAACCTGGTAGATAGTTACACAAGGGAAAGGGAGGCAGAGACAGTCAGGGAAAGTATCATTCTCGGCAATCTCCTTAAAATCTGTCCCCTCCATTAAATCCCCTGGTAACACGGCTCACCAGAGCATTCACAGAACATACCTGAGCAGAGAACTCCTGCATCCTCTTTGTGTCTGCAGTTGTGCTGGCCCCAGCTTCTGGAAGGACACGCCCAGAGATTGGCTTCATTCCCAGAGCAGTTCACATCATCCAGCCAGATCTGCCCAGATCCTTGCCCATAATGAGCAGAGACAGTTGCATTGATGGCACGTCCACATCCCAGTTGTTTGCAAACAACATTGGAGTCCAGTAAGTCCCAGAAATCATCACAGACTGTCCCCCAGCTGCCGTTGTAATAAATCTCCACTCTCCCGGCACAGCGACCTGTCCCATTCACCAGTCTGATCTGCCGGCTCCCTGCAGGGATAGATCCCAGCTGTTAATATGTATTTTCCTACTGAACAGAAAATGTTTGTGAGATTTAGAAATGAATCACCTGAGCAAACGACACCGATGTCCTCAGCAATTCCTGCCTGGGCTGTCTCAGACGTGGAGTTGTCACAGAGAGTCAGACGAGTCTCATTTCCTGCACACTGGACCCTTCTCAGCCCCACAGGGCCCTTTCCCTGCTCAGACTTAGGGGGGTTATAAGTTTTCTCAGCGACTCCGCACTGGAGCTGCCTGCACACCACGCTGGCATCGTTCATGTCCCACTGATCATCCAGCACTCTGCTCCACACACCATGGAGGGAAATCTCTACTCTCCCATCACACCGGCTCTCTCCATTCAGCAGTCTGAGTGATTCAGAGTGACCTGGGCTCAGGAGAGATGGGAAACACATTGAATAACACTCCCTGTTATATACTAGAAATAATACTGAGTGTGCATGAAATTATGGACTGTTTCTCCATAAGAAGGTATAAGCCAATGATCAGAGTGTGTCACAGTGTTAAAGGGAACAACCTCTGTCAGAAGACACTTATTTTTTTGAATCTATACGTGGAAGGTGCTATAAGGACTGTAAAACTCTGAATTTGACAGAAGGGCTTGCTAGCAGACCCTGTAAATGAGTGACCAAAGGATTTCCTGCAGATTACCGATTGGGAAAATAGTCTCTGTGGGCGGTGGTGGAATGGCTGCTGAGGTTTATAGTCACTTTATCCAGGCTTAAATGCCTGGAAGCCAGAATAGTGTTTGCACAGGCACACAGTCAGTGACTTGTGAATGATTTAGGGTCGGGAAAGGTGGGCGGAGCTCGAGCCTCGGGGGGACCCCCCCTTCACTCCAAGGGTGTGCCTAGGGTGACCAGATGTCCTGATTCTATAGGGACAGTCCTGATATTTGGGGCTTTTTCTCATATAGGTGCCTATTATCTCCCACCTCCTGTCCAATTTTTCACATTTGCTATCTGGTTACCCTAGGCACATCCCACAGCCTGTGTGCCCCGGGCAGCCCCAGCTTTGGGTGCCTGCTGAGCCGTAAGGGCCGGCTGGAAAGGGTGCAGGGAGGAAAGCCCCACTCCCTCCTGCCTCCCCGGGCACCGGATCCCTCCTGCACCCCTCCCGCTGCCCCTTCCGTCATTGTCCACCCTCCCAAAAGTTGTCCCCCTCCAGGTTTCCTGTCCTAGCTATGCCACTAGTGTAGTGTGAGGGTAGAGAGTAGATTTGGGGCTTTCCGAGGTGACTCATGGCTATAACTGGATAACACAGCCCCTCAGGAAGGCCAGATGGGATCATGGCAAATGGCGCTTGTACGGAAGGGACCAGGTGTTTTTCCTTAGAAGGGATTCTCCTTCCAGCAACTGTAGGCAGAAATTAGCATCTTCATGTGCTGAGGAGTTCCCTCCAAGAACCAGGGTATGGGCTGGGTAGCTAGTTAGGAGAGGCAGGGCAGGGCTGCAGGAATTCAGTTAGGAATGCAGGTAGCAGCCTCTGTGAGAAGCAGGAGAACTGTGAGGTGAATTGTCCCCAAGGTACAAAGGTATCAGCTGTAAAGAGGAGAGTAGATGTCGGTTGAGAGTGCTGGGCAGGGCCCTATAGGCTTAGGCATGGTGTGTAACAGCGCCAGTGACTCTGGGCTCTGTGGGAGACAGTCCTGGAAGCTATGGTACATTATTAGGAAGAAGGTTGAAATCCAGGGCTTCTGAAGTAGGTTTCTCTGTAAGGTCCCCAGTTCCAGCCAGTCAAGAAGCCCTATGGAGACTCTGTACATGGATGAGAAGAGGGGGCAGAGAGGAGACCTGCAACTTCATTAAGCAGGAGGAATCCCTTTGGATGAGGGGAGAAGCAGATGATCACAATGACCTCTTTGGGTCTCAAAACTCTGCAGATCTATAGACCCATGAGACGGGCTCCATTTAGCCACAAGGGAACCATTGGCTGGCCATTAAAATTAAGTTTTCTAGTCAATTATTTTTCCTGCAGGGCCCTGGCAGCTTTCAGTGCCCAGGATGGATAAATCGGGGTTGTGCAGTGTCAGGCTGTTGCCTGTACGATCCCTGCCTCATTCACTTTAGAAACTGGAAGGCCTGCAGAGAATGAGCAGGGGAGCGCAGGAAGAACTAGGATGATCTTGTTAA
>NW_020695063.1:8770-17863 GCF_002925995.2 Terrapene triunguis
CGGGTGGAACGAGCACAGGGCTCTGAGGCAAAACACTTTGGTTTATCCTGTCTCCGCTGCTGACTCACTAGGTGGCCTTGGGCAAGTCACTTTGCTTTTCTCTCTCAGTTTCACCATTTGTAAAATGGAGCTAATAATACTTCTTACCCACCTGCTTCCCTGGAGTTTGGTGAGGGTTTATTAATGTCTGGACAGTACTTTGAACACATAAAGCTCTGCAGAAATGGTGAGTATTCTGAAGAATCAGGCACTGAGGGTCTCAGGTTGCTGCCCAATCACCCCAAGTTTGGAATTTTAGGTTTAATCATTATATGTAAAATTTTCAAAAGCAGCTAAATGATGTAGGATCCTAAGTGCCATTTTCAGAAGTGACTTAGGCAGCAAGAGGGAGAAGTCTGCATGGTTCTTGGGCTCCTACGTTACTGGAGAAAATGGGATTTAAGTCTCTAAGTCACTTAGGCACTTTTGAAAATGTTATTCTTGGGCTTCTAAGTGCCTAAGTCACTTTTGAAATGAGCATCATAACAGTCTGCTATCTCCCAGGGTGTTATGAAGACAAATTCATTAATGTTTGTGGTGCATTCTCATACTATAGTGACAAGCACCCTAGAAAATCCCATGAAGAAATTAATAATTCTGTATTCAGTGCAGTGTTTGTATGGTACATATAGTGAATAAGGCCCTGGATCACAGGTTGAATGATGAAGATAAAACTAAATATTCAACAGCTCCCCCATACCCTGAGCACCATCCTCCCAGTGCACTGGAGGAGGCTGGAGCTGGGGGTAGGTGAGAATAATAGGATGTGTGTATACAATTGGACTGTATCATAATGTATATACACAAGAGAGGGTGGGGGGCTGAATTAACATTACATAGGTAACCTAAACTCTGGTATTTTCTAATTCTTGTACCTTTGGTTTTGACTAAATACACTAAATAACGCTGTTTGATTTTTTTTTTTTATAGAATGAAAATATTAGAGCAGGTCAAAAACCCAAAATTTTTCCTGTGAAGTATTTTGAATGAAGTATTTAAATTTTTAAACACATTTGAGATACTGGCATATGGAAATGGAATGGAAATTTTTCTTTATACTCTAACTAAATTGTTGATTCATTTCAACTTTTGGAAAATGAAACATTAAATTTTCCTTTCCAGTTTTTGGATTTACAGGTTTGCCACATCCTCCCCCTTTCTATTTTTTCATCTTTTCTTCCACTGTAAAAAGTTAGAAAAAAAGTTAAAAAGTATAAGAAAGCAGGGGAAAAAATCTTTTGAGTTTTTTCAATTGGAAAGATTTGAATAAAGTAGAGAAAACTAAGTGAGTGAAAGCACTACTTTCTCTGTGGTGTGCTACCAAAAATACCCTCAGGAACTCACGTGAGAGAAGGGAAATGGTGATTTTCAGCAGTTTATAATTCAGTCAAACCTGGGAGGAATCTCACTGCACTAGGAGAAGGCACCTCCCTGACCCCAGCACTGACCCCTTCCCAAACTGCAAAGGCTGCAGCAATCAAGGAAGGTGTGAGAGCTTCTCAAGAAGGTGCAGAGAATATTTTATAATAGAAAGTGTGAAGCAATCTCCATATTGGCAGGGCCGGCTCCAGCTTTTTTGCCACCCCAAGCGGCAGAAAAAAACAAACAAACACCCCAAAACTATTGATCTGCCGCCAAAGTGCTGTCGAAGAGGAAGACAGGGATTGAAGGACCCGCTGCCGAATTGCCGCCAAAGACTGAAGCAGATCGATTGAGCTGCTGACGACGACGACCTGGACGTGACACCCCAACAACGGACTGACTGCTGCCCCTTTCTATTGGGCACCCCAGGCACCTGCTTCCTTCACTGGTGCCTGGAGCCGGCCCTGCATATTGGGAATCACTACCAGCTCCCCCTCTAATTACTATTGGAGAAGCCTGGGAACAATGAATTGGTGACATTTATGTAACCCGAAGGACAAAGCGCTGCCCCTGCTCCGCTGCCCTGTGTAAGGACAGAGTTGCTGATGTTTTTACTGGAGAATCCAGGGCTTTCCCAGGTCACAACTATTCTTTTGTGATGATATTATTTACTTTAATGTTATCTTTAATACATTTACTAATATTATACGTGCTTTAGGATCTAGCTTCCCTTCCCCTTGCTGAGTCCTGAGGTTCCCCTGCTCTGGGAGCAGTGTCACGCACTGAGAGGCAGGTGTCCTTAATCCAGCATCTCTCCTGCACTTACCTGAGCAAATCACACTGGCATCATTGTCATGTGAGCACTGAGAGGCCCCCAGGGCAGTAACAGGGCAATGGCCCAAATGGGTTTCAGTCCCTTTACAGTGATACGTGTCTGTCCAGACAGAGCCAGTTCCCCTTCCAAAATACCCTCCTCCTGGGACTGATTCAGCGAATCCACAGTCGAGCTGACGACAGAGAACGTTGGCATCTGGTAAATCCCAGCGTGAGTCACAGAGGGTTCCCCAGGTATCAAGAACCTGGATCTCCACCCTTCCTGAGCACTCTGAGCTGCCGTTCACCAGCCGGAACCCTGTGAGCCCTGGGGAGAAGGGGTTTAGAGAGGGAGCATTAAGATATTTTATATTAAATAATAAAGAAAAAGAAATTTGGGGGGATTGAGCCCATTCCCATTATATTGGATTGTTTAGGTTTTACTAGAAGCTGATAGCAGCTCTATTATCCCAGCTCCCTACAGAGTGAGATCGTTTTATTGCTGCACTAGAATACACAACACTGGTATTTTAGAGACATTGTGCCAAATTCTTACGTGAGCATATGGCGCTGGCATCATTTGCATGTGAGCATGACTGACTCCCATGTGATATCCTGGGACAGTACACGAGTTGTGACTCATTCCCTACACACCGGAATTCCTCAGTCCAGATTGGTCCATGTCCTTCTCTGAAACGAGCTCCTCCTGGGATGGATAGAGCTGTTCCACACTGTAGTCCATTACAGATAACACTGGCAGCTTTGAGATCAAAGTGTGCATCACAGATTGTAGCCCAGGTATCTCCATGTCTTACTTCCACACGTCCTGAGCAGGCATTGTCCCCTCCAACCAGCTGGAGCTCAAGGTGTCCTAGAAAGCCAATGAAGTATGAAAATTACAAAGGAGCCTTAGGGAATTAGGTGTTCCACTGCCTTAGAACTTTGGCCAAAAGCCCGTCCTGGTGCAGTGGGGCAGTGCAGGCAGCAATTAGAAATTAAAAAAAGCACCAATGTACAACAAATGGAAAGAGGGGAATTCAATAGCAATCGATATACATTGGAAGTTATGATATGTAGAAAATCGATAATGGAAGCTAAAGCTATCAGGGAAAACTTCATAGTTGGCAGGCCTAGGAACAATAATGACAATTGTTTTAAGTATATTAGGAGCAAAGACAAACAAACAAACAAACAACTCCTAACAAAGGTGTAGGTCCATTAGAAATGGAGATGGTAAAATAGTTTATAATGATGCAAATAAGGCAGAAGTGTTCAATAAACATTTCTGGTTTTGGATAGAAGCAACATGTGTATTCATACTATGTGAAGAGGGTGAACCACTCTGCAGTCTATTGGTAACTAAGGAGGATGTTAAACAGTATCTGCTAGGAATAAACTTTTTTAAAAATCAGCAGGCATGAATAGCTTATAAAATCTTGGAATAAATAGAAATGGAGGACCGGAAGGAACCTCACGAAGCCAGCTAGTCCATCCCCCAACATGAAGACAGGTTTAAGTATACCTAATCCATCCCTAATAGATGTTTGTCTAACTTATTCTTAAAAGTCACCAATGATGTGTATGACGGGTTTAGTCCCAGAGACCCCCTTGGGACTGTCACCTGATGTTCTGAAATTACCTCTGAGCCCATTTTCCCTGCCAGCTTGGGACTCCAGAACCTTGCCTTGTTGAGCCAGAAACGCTAGCCTGCTTCAACACAGACCAAGGTCTGGTCCATGCCCCAAAAGCTGCAGACTTCAACCAAAAACTGCTCCGCAGGTCACCTATCTCCAGCACCCAGACACCCAGTTCCCAATGGGATCCAAACCCCAAATAAATCCATTTTACTCTGTATAAAGCCTATACAGGGTAAACTCATAAATTGTCCGCCCTCTATGGGTATGTCTATACTTACGCGCTGCTTCGGCGGCAGGCAATCGAACTTCTGGGTTCGATTTATCGCGTCTTGTCTGGACGCGATAAATCGAACCCAGAAGTGCTCGCCGTCGACTCCGGTAATCCTGCTCGGCGAGAGGAGTACGCGGAGTCAACGGGGGAGCCTGCCTGCTCGAACTAAGGTACGTCGTTATTCACGTAGCTGAAGTTGCGTATCTTAGTTCGAATTGGGGGGTTAGTGTAGACCAGGCCTATAACACTGTTAGAGAGATATGCACAGCTGTTTGCTCCCCAAGGTATTAATCACTTACTCTGGGTTCATTAATAAACAAAAGTTATTTTATTAAGTATAAAAAGTAGGATTTAAGTGGTTTCAAGTAATAACAGACAGAACAAAGCAACAGAGAGTCCTGTGGCACCTTTAAGACTAATAGATGTATTGGAGCATCAGCTTTCGTGCATGCATCCGACGAAGTGGGCATTCACCCACAAAAGCTTATGCTCCAATACATCTGTTAGTCTTAAAGATGCCACAGGACCCTCTGCTGCTTTTTACAGATCCAGACTAACACGGCTACCCCTCTGATACTAGACAGAACAAAGTAAGTCTCCCAGAAAAATAAATCAAAAACACGCAAATCTAAGCCTAATACATTAAGAAACTGATTACAAGTACAACAAGGAGTCTGGTGGCACCTTAAAGACTAACAGATTTATTTGGGCTTAAGCTTTCGTGGGTAAAAACCTCACTTCTTCAGATGCATAGAGTGAAAGTTACAGATGCAGACATTATATACTGACACATGGAGAGAAGGGAGTTACTTCGCAAGTGGAGAACCAGTGTTGACAGGGCCAATTCAATCAGGGTGGATGTAGTCCACTCCCAATAACAGATGAGGAGGTGTCAATTCCAGGAGAGGAAAAGCTGCTTCTGTAATGAGCCAGCCACTCCCAGTCCCTATTCAAGCCCAGATTAATGGTGTTAAATTTGCAAATGAATTTTAGTTCTGCTGTTTCTCTTTGAAGTCTGTTTCTGACATTTTTTTGTTTAATGATAGTGACTTTTAAATCTGTAATAGAATGACCAGGGAGATTGAAGTGTACACTTACTGGCTTTTGTATGTTACCATTCCTGATGTCCGATTTGTGTCCATTTATTCTTTTGCGGAGGGACTGTCCGGTTTGGCCAATGTACATGGCAGAGGGGCATTGCTGGCACATGATGGCATATATAACATTAGTAGATGTGCAGATGAATGAGCCCTTGATGGTGTGGCTGATGTGGTTGGGTCTTCTGATGGTGTCACCAGAGTAGATATGGGGACAGAGTAGGCAACGAGGTTTGCTACAGGGATTGGTTCCTGGGTTGGTGTTTCTGTGGTGTGGTGTGTTGTTGCTGGTGAGTATTTGCTTCAGGTTGGGGGGTTGTTTGTAAGCGAGGACTGGCCTGCCTCCCAAGGTCTGTGACAGTGAGGGATCATTTTCCAGGATAGGTTGTAGATCGTGGATAATGCGCTGGAGGGGTTTTAGCTGGGGGCTGTATGTGATGGCCAGTGGTGTTCTGTTATTGTCCTTGTTGGGCCTGTCCTGTAGTAGGTGATTTCTGGGTACCCGTCTTGCTCTGTCAGTCTGTTTCCTCACTTCTCCAGGTGAGTATTGTAGTTTTACGAATGCTTGATAAAGATCTTGTAGGTGTTTGTCTCTGTCTGAGGGATTGGAGCAAATTCGGTTGTATCTTAGGGCTTGGCTGTAGACAATGGATCGTGTGATGTGTTTTGGATGGAATCTGGAGGCATGTAGGTACGTATAGAGGTCAGTAGGTTTCCGGTATAGGGTGGTGTTTATGTGACCATCACTTATTTGCACTGCAGTGTCCAGGAAGTGGATCTCTTGTGTGGACTGGTCCAGGCTGAGGTTGATGGTGGGGTGGAAATTGTTGAAGTCCAGGTGGAATTCTTCAAGGGCCTCCTTTCCGTGGGTCCATATGATGAAGATGTCATCAATGTAGCGCAAGTAGAGGAGGGGTACTAGGGGACGAGAGCTGAGGAAGCATTGTTCTCAGTCAGCCATAAAAATGTTGGCATACTGTGGGGCCATGCAGGTACCCATAGCAGTGCCACTGACTTGAAGGTATAAGTTGTCCCCAAATCTGAAGTGGTTGTGGGTGAGGACAAAGTCACAAAGCTCAGCCACCAGGCGTGCTGTGGCCTCATCAGGGATACTGTTCCTGACAGCTTGTAGTCCATCCTCATGTGGAATATTGGTGTAAAGTGCTTCTACATCCATGGTGGCCAGGATGGTGTTTTCAGGAAGAACACCAATGCATTGTAGTTTCCTCAGGAAGTCGGTGGTGTCTCAAAGATAGCTGGGAGTGCTGGTAGCGTAGGGTCTGAGGAGAGAGTCCAAATAGCCAGATAATCCTGCTGTAAGAGTGCCAATGCCTGAGATGATGGGGCGTCCAGGGTTTCTGGGTTTATGGATCTTGGGTAGCAGATAGAATACCCCTGGTCAGGGTTCTGGGGGTGTGTCCATGTAGATTTGTTCCCGTACTGTAGCCGAGAATTTCTTGAGCAGATAGTGTAGTTTCTTTTGGTATTCCTCAGTGGGATCAGAGGATAGTGGCCTGTAGAATGTGGTCTTGGAGAGTTGCCTGGCAGCCTCCTGTTCATAATCCGACCTGTTCATTATGACTACAGCACCTCCTTTGTCAGCCCCTTTGATGATAATGTCAGAGTTGTTTCTGAGGCTGTGGATGGCATTGCGTTCTGTACGGCTGAGGTTATGGGGCAAGTGATGTTGTTTGTCCACAATTTCAGCCTGTGTACATCTGCGGAAGCACTCTATGTAGAGGTCCAGTCTGTCATTTCGACCGTCAGGAGGAGTCCATGCAGAGTTCTTCTTCTTGTAGTGTTGGTAGGAGGGTTCCTGTGGGTCAGTGCACTGTTCAGTGGTGCGTTGAAAATATTCCTTGAGTCGGAGACGACGAAAGTAGGCTTCCAGATCACTGCAGAACTGTATCGTGTTCGTGGGGATGGTGGGACAGAAAGAGAGTCCCCGAGATAGGACAGACTCTTCTGCTGGGCTAAGTGTGTGGTTGGAAAGATTGATAATGTTTTTGTAGATACAGACTAACACGGCTACCCCCTGATACTTGATTACAGGTAAAATCTCACCCTCAGAGATGTTACAATAAGCTTCTTTCACAGACTAAACTCCTTCCTAGTCTGGGCCCAATCCTTTCCCCGGTACACTCCTTATTAGTTCCAGCAGATATCTTAGGTAAAAAACAGGGGCTTTCTCATGACTGGCAGCCACGTCTGTCCTGCTCCACCCCTTTTTATAGCTTTGGCACAAGGCGGGAATCTTTTGTCTCTCTGGGTCCCTATTCCTCCTTCTAAATGGAAAAGTACCAGATTTAAGATGGATTCCAGTATCATGTGACATGGTCACATGTCCTGTGAGACCTCATTCTTCATTACCCACACGCTGGCCCACAGTAACACAGGAAGGTTTGCAGGTAAATAAACCATCTACGACCAATTGTCCTAGTCAATTGGAGTCATCCAGATTCTAAACCACCATTAATGGCCCACACTTTGCATAATTACAATAGGACTTCAGAGTTATACTTCATATTTCTAGCTTCAGATACAAGAATGATACATACATACAAATAGGAGGAATATATTCAGTAGGTTATAACTTTTGTTATGATACCTTACAAGAGATCTTTTGTATAAAGCATATTCCAGTTACATCATATTCACGCTCATAAGCATATTTCCATAAAACATATGGAGTGCAACGTCACAACAGGGATTCCACAACCTTCCTTGGTACCTTGTTCCAGTACTTAACTATCCTCAGAGTTAGAAAGTTTTTCCTAATATCTGACCTGACTCTCCCTTGCTGCAATCTAAGTGGATTACTTCTTGTCCTACCCATCAGAGAGAGAGAGCCCAAAACTGGACACAGTGCTCCAGCTGAGGCCTCACCAGTGCTGAGTACAGCAGGACAATTACCTCCTCTGTCTTACATATGTCAATTCTGTTAATAAAATCCAGAATGACATTTCCTGTTTTCAAAACAGCATCACCCATTTCAGTCTGTGATCCAATATAACCCCAGAACATTTTCTGCAGTACTGCTGCCTAGTCGGTTATTCCCCATTTTGGATTTTTTGCATATGATTTTTCCTTCCTAAGTCTAGTACTTTGTACTTGTCTTTACTGAATTTTAATTTACTGATTTCAAACCAATTCTCCAATGTATCAAGGTCATTATGAATTCTAATACTCTCATCCAAAGAGCTTGTGACCCCTCCCAGGTTTGTGTCATCCACACATGTTATGAGTTTATTCTCTACTCCATCATCCAAATCATTAATGAAAATATTGACTAGTACCAGGCCCAGGAGAGTGATATTATTTATGTATCCATAGGAACACAGTGACCAGAGAGAAAAGTGTTAAAGCAACTAAAGGCCAACAGGCACATGTCTTACCTAATCCTCAGCATTTCCCTAAAACCTGGGCTGGCAAAAGTTCAAAGGCCTTGACACCTGTATTGTCAGTTAAGTACCAGTGACTGGGTTCTCTGTAGCCATTGTCTGCCTTGATGGGACATGTGGGGAGCTCCAGCAGGAGTTACTCTTTGAACCCTGGTAGGAAATGGCAAAAGAGCATGTCATGAACATACAGCTAAGGGTAGCATAAAATCCCTCCTTTATCCATAAAGGGTTAAGAAGCTCAAATAACCTGTTTGGCACCTGAACAAAAGGACCAATAAGGGGAGAAGATACTTTCAAATCTGTGGGGGAAGGTTTTTGCTTTGTGCTGTGTGTGCCACTCCTACTGAAATGATACATCTAATATTACAGAAATACTAAGTAATAGCAAGGAAATGTGTTAGATTATCTTTTGTTTTAGCATGTGAATTGTCCCTTTGCTAAGAGGGACGTTTATTCCTGTTTTTTTTTTTTTT
>NW_020695063.1:17963-64721 GCF_002925995.2 Terrapene triunguis
GTTTTTTTTTTTTGTAACTTTAAAGTTTTGCCTAGAGGGGAATCCTCTGTGTTTTAAATCTGATTACCCTGTAAAATTATCTTCCATCCTGATTTTACAGAGGTGCTTTTACTTTTTTCTTTGTAATAAAGTTCTGTTTCTAAGAACCTGATTGGTTTTTAGTGTCCTAAAACCCCAAGGGCTGGTCTGTGCCCACTTTTGTTAACCTATTTGGTTGGTATATTATTCTCAAGCCTCCCCAGGAAAGGGGGTGAAGGGGCTTGGGGGGATATTTTGGGGAAACAGGAACTCCAAGTGGTCCTTTTCCTGAATCTTTGTCTAACTCACTTGGTGATGGCAGCGATACCATTCCACGGACAAGGAATTTGTGCCTTGGGGAAGTTTTTAACCTAAGCTGGTGGAATATAAGCTTAGGGGGTCTTTCATGCAAGTCCCCACATCTGTATCCCAGAGTTCACAGTGGGGAGGGAACCCTGACACAGCAATAAAAGAAACAGAGATACACATAATATACATAAAAATACAGATATTTCCCATGGTCTTCGCAGGGTCATATTGGACAAGCAACTGAACTAGAGCTCCCAGGGTGATGCTATGAAAAGGCTGAGGTGATCCTTGGAGGTTTAAACAGGGGAGCAGTGAGAAGAGCTGGCTGAAATGCAGGATTTCTAGCTCACAGGAAATTTTGCTATTTCTAAACTTCCTGTGAACCAGAAATCCCCGCGAAATTTGTTCTGGAAACACCAACACATGGTGTGTCCAACTTGAAATTTGCTCCCAGGGACACCAGCGGATGCTGAAAGCACTGGTGAAACTGACAAGAATGTCAGTGTCAAAGAGGAAAACAAAAATGTCAATTTCTCTCATCTGCTGCTGGGGCTCCCAGGGTCTGTGGCTCTTGGGCAGGACTGCCTTGGACTGGGGACCCCTGGGCTTCCAGACTCCTGGGCCAGCTGGTGTCCCAAATAGCCAGCTGGCCTGAGAGTCTCAAAGCTCTGGGGTCCCTGGTCTGGAGCAGTCTGCAATGCAGGGCTGCCTCAGAGCCGCAGACCCTGGGAATCGGGGTCCCATCCCAAGATTTCTAATTTCCCTCCAGTGGAGCTGGGAGATGAGCCCTGGTTAAAGCAGGGGACAGAAGCAACTTTGTCTGTACAAAGTGCAAGCTGGTCTCCATATTGGAAGAGAAGTTTCAAGGACTGGAGAAACAAGTATCAACCCTGCATTACATAAGAGAAAATGAAGATTTTCTGGACAGACATCAGGATAGGCTTCTGCGGGCACAACATTCTGAAGAATCAGAGCAGACTGCGCAGCAGGGACACAAGGCCGGTGAAGAAAATTGGCAGCACGTGACCTCCAGAAGAAGAAAGGATCATCCATGTACCGGCAATGCAGATACAGGTGAGCAACCGTTTTCATGTTGTCTCCACAGGTACTAATGCGGAGAGTGGACTAGATGGTACATCTCAGGGAGGAGAGCAGAAGGAGATTCCACCAACTGGAAGGCATGAGATGCACTGTTCTAGGGATGGGGGTTCCACGACTAACACTCCCAAGAGAAGGAGGCGGGTGGTGGTGGTCTGGGACTCCCTCCTAAGGGGGACTGAGTCATCTATCTGCCGTCCCAACTGGGAAAGCTGAGAAATGCGCTGCTTGCCAGGAGCTAGGATTCACAATGTGACAGAGAGACTGCTGAGACTCATCAAGCCCTCGGATCGCTACCCCTTCCTGCTTCTCCACTTGGGCACCAATGATACTGCCAAGAATGACCTTGAGCGGATCACTGCAGACTACATGGCTGTGGGAAGAAGGATAAAGAAGTTTGAGGCGCAAGTGGTGTTCTTGTCCATCCTCCCTGTGGAAGGAAAAGGCCCAGATAGAGACCGTCAAATTGTGGAAGTTAAGGAATGGCTATGCAGGTGGTGTCGGAGAGAAGGCTTTGGATTCTTTGACCATGGGATGGTGTTCCAAGAAGAAGGATTGCTAGGCGGGCTCCACCTAACAAAGAGAAGGAAGAGAATCATCGCAAGCAGGCTGGCTAACCTAGTGAGGAGGGCTTTAAACTAGGTTCACTAGGGGAAGGAGACCAAAGCCCTGAGGTAAGTGGGGAAGTGGGATACCAGGAGAAAGCATGAGCAGGAGAGCGCAAGAGGGGAGGACTCCTGTCTCATACTGAGAAAGCAGGTCGATCAGCAAGTTATCTTAAATGCCTATACACAAATGCAAGAAGCCTGGGAAACAAGCAAGGAGAACTGGAAGTCCTGGCACAGTCACGGAATTATGGTGTGATTGGAATAACAGAGACTTGGTGGGATAACTCACATGACTGGAGTACTGTCATGGATGGACATAAACTGTTCAGGAGGGACAGGCAGGGCAGAAAAGATGGGGGGAGTTGCATTGTATGTAAGAGAGCAGGATGACTGCTCAGAGCTCCAGTATAAAACTGCAGAAAAACCTGAGACTCTAGAAGTGTGAGCAACAAGGGTGATGTTGTGGTGGGAGTCTGCTATAGACCACCAGACCAGGTGTTACCAGATTTGCCCGTTACTTTGGGGTATGCTCATTTATTCAGGTTACTCTTCTGGGGGAGGAGGGGTTCTGAAAGAAAGAAAGTGTAGAAAGAATAGTAAATATGGCTTGGCTTAACAGTGAAATCCTTGCTGATCTTAAACACAAAAAAGAAGCTTACAAGAAGTGGAAGACTGGACAAATGACCAGGGAGGAGTATAAAAATATTGCTCAGGCATGCAGGAGTGAAATAAGGAAGGCCAAATCACAATTGGAGTTGCAGCTAGCAAGGGATGTTAAGAGTAACAAGAAAGGTTTCTACAGGTATGTTAGCAATAAGAAGAAGGTCGGGGAAACTATGGGCCCCTTCCTGAATGGGGAGGCAACCTAGTGAAAGAGGATGTGGAAAGAGCTAATGTACTCAATGATTTTTTTGCCTCTGTCTTCACGAACAAGGTCAGCTCCCAGACTACTGCAGTGGGCAGCACAGTATGGGGAGGAGGTGACCAGCCCTCTGTGGAGAAAGAAGTGGTTCAGGACTATTTAGAAAAGCTGGACGAGCACAAGTCTATGGGGCCAGATGCACAGCATCCGAGGGTGCTAAAGGAGTTGGCAGATGTGATTGCAGAGCCATTGGCCATTATCTTTAAAAACTCATGGTGATCGGGGGAGGTCCTGGATGACTGGAAAAAGACTAATGTAGTGCCCATCTTTAAAAAAGGGAAGAAGGAGGATCCGGGGAACTACAGGACAGTCAGCCTCACCTCAGTCCCTGGAAAAATCATGGAGCAGGTCCTCAAGGAATCCATTTTGAAGCACTTCGAGGAGAGGAAAGTGATCAGGAACAGTCAGCATGGATTCATCGAAAGCAAGTCATGCCTGACTAAGCTAATTGCCTTCTATGAGGAGATAACTAGCTCTGTGGATGAGGGGAAAGCAGTGTACGTGTTATTCCTTGACTTTTGATACGATCTCCCACAGTATTGTGCCAGCAAGTTAAAGAAGTATGGGCTGGATGAATGGACTATAAGGTGGATAGAAAGCTGGCTACATCATTGGGCTCAATGGGTAGTGATCAATGGCTCCGTGTCTAGTTGGCAGCTGGTATCAAGCGGAGTGCCCTAAGGGTCGGCCCTGGGGTCGGTTTTGTTCAATATCTTCATTAATGATCTGGAGGATGGCATAGATTGCACGCTCAGCAAGTCTGCAGATGACACTAAACTGGGAGGAGTAGTAGATATGCTGGAGGGTAGGGATAGGATACAGAGGTACCTAGACAAATTAGAGGATTGGGCCAAAAGAAATCTGATGACGGTCAACAAGGACAAGTGCAGAGTCCTGCATTTAGGACGGAAGAATCCCATGCACTGCTACAGACTAGGGACCGAATGGCTAGGTAGCAGTTCTGCAGAAAAGACTGAGGGGTTACAGTGGAAGAGAAGCTGGATATGAGTCAACAGTGTGCCCTTGATGCCAAGAAGGCTAACGGCATTTTGGGCTGTATAAGTAGGGGCATTGCCAGCAGATTGAGGGACGTGATCATTCCCCTCTATTTGGCATTGGTGAGGCTTCATCTGGAGTACTGTGTCCAGTTTTGGGCTCCACACTACAAGAAGGATGTGGAAAAATTGGAAGGAGTCCAGCGGAGGGCAACAAAAATGATTAGGGGGCTGGAACACATGACTTATGAGGAGATGCTGAGGGAACTGGGATCATAGTAACTCCTCACTTAACGTTGTAGTTATGTTCCTGAAAAAATGCAACTTTGGATTTGCTTAACATCATTTCGCTTAATTTCCCCATAAAAATTAATGTAAATGGGGGGGTGTTAGGTTCCAGGGAATTTTTTTTTTGCCAGACAAAAGGCATTATATACATTTTAAACAATTTTAAACAAGCAATTTAATACAGGTATTAAACAGGCTGGCAGCCCCCCTATTGGCTCCCCTATGCCCCCCCCCCGCCAGCAGACTCTGCAGACCAACGCCCTCCCCCTTCCTTTCCCCTGCCTCCTGCCTGTGGCGATCAGCTGTCTTACAGTGTTCGGGAGGCTGCGGGGAGGGGCAAGGACGCGGTGCACAGCCTCCCCCCTCCCTCCCCTGCCTCCTGAGTGCCATGGGCCAGCTGGTTGCCGTGGGTGTGAGGCGGGGGGGGGGCTGCGCGCTGCATCCTCACTCCTCCCCCGGCCTCCTGGGCACCACAGGCCAGCTGATTGCCATGGGCGGGAGGCAGGGGAGGGAGGAGGAAGGCTGCACGATGCACCCTTACTCCTCGCCCCAGCCTCCTGGGCGCTGCAAGAGAGCTGGTTGCCGTGGGCAGGAGGAGCGGGGGGAGGGCGCTGGTCCGCGGGGTCCACTGGTGGGGAGGTGGGTAGGGGAGCTGATGTGGGGGCTGCCAGCCGTGGCCAAAGCAGGCAGACAAACAATGTTATAGTGGAGCAGTGCACAACTTTATATGAGTATTTTCTGTAATGGAGCAGGGATGTATCATCAAAACAACATTAAGCGAGAGGACGTTAAGTGGGGAGTTACTGTATTTAGTCTGCAGAAGAGAAGAATGAGGAGGGATCTGATAGCTGCTTTCGACTATCTGAAAGGGGGTTCCAAAGTGGATGGATCTAGTCTGTTCTCCGTGGTAGCAG
This sequence comes from Terrapene triunguis, assembly GCF_002925995.2. Classification (NCBI taxonomy): domain Eukaryota; kingdom Metazoa; phylum Chordata; order Testudines; family Emydidae; genus Terrapene; species Terrapene triunguis. Next base: position 23,116 of record NW_020695063.1, read on the forward strand.
ATGACAGAACAAGGAGTAATGGTCTGAAGTTGCAGTGGGGGAGGTTTACGTTGGATATTAGGAAAAACTTTTTCACTAGGAGGGTGCTGAAGCACTGGAATGGGTTACCTAGGGAGATGGTGGAATCTCCTTCCTCAGAGGTTTTTAAGGTCAGGCTTGACAAAGCCCTGGCTGGGATGATTTAGTTGGTGTTGGTCCTGCTTTGAGCAGGGGGTTGGACTAGATGACCTCCTGAGGTCCCTTCCAACCCTGATATTCTATGATTCTATGACTCCCTTCTCCATGGCAGGGTTGCTCTGGAGCTGCAGACTATAGAACACCACTGTCTCTGGTCCTGGGGCAGTCTACACGGTGCAGCTATCCAAGAGCAGCTGACATGAGAAGACTGGGGTACCTGGCCCCAAGGCAGTCTGCATGGCAGGGCTGGCTGGAGCTTCCCAAGCAAGTGGCAGTTAACCATGCAGGTTTCTGCCACAACCCTGCCTGTGGTCTGGAGAAAGTTCATTGCACCCTGGGTGGTGGTCTGGGGGGGAACAGGGGGTTGAATGGGGGCAGGGGTCCCGGGGGGGCAGTCAGGAAGGAGAGGGGTTGGATGGGGTGGCAGGGGGCTGTCAGGGGCATGGGTTCTTGGGGCAGTCAGGGGACAGGGAGAAGGGGTGGTTGGATGGGGCAGGGGTCCCAGAACGGCCATCAGGAATGAGAGGAGGGGTTGGATGGGAAGGCGGGGTCCGGGGGTGGTCAGGGGACAGGAAGTGAGGGTGTGTGGATGGGGCAGGGGTCCTAGAGGGGCTGTCAGGAAACAGGGGGGTTGGATGGGGCAGGACTCCCGAGGCGGGGCAGATAGGAGGTGGGGGCCGGGCCATGACCTCCACCCCTAACCGGCCCTCCATACAATGTACGAAATCCGATGTGGCCCTCAGGCCAAAAAGTTTGCCTGCCCCGATCTAAAAGGAGGTGAAATTTGTAAAGTCAAGCATTCAAACATTCAGAATGTCAGACTCGTGCTGTCCTCTGTACCCTTAATTAGTCCCTTTTGTGTTTGCATTGTGATAGAGTCTTTAATTACATGATCAAATGCTATTTTTGCCACAGGACCCCTGCCTCATTCAGTGCACAGGACACGTGATGCTGACTGAATGGGTGAATGGTCAGTAGTTCTTTTTATACTCATAGTTCAATGTGTGACTCCAGCCCTTCTGTACTGCACATCATCCAACTGAACTCCCAAAACAGAATTGCTAATTTCCTCATGGGCTTTTCTATGGCGCTCATTTCTATGGTAGCTGAGTGCTTCACAAACATTAAAGAATTTCTCTTCACAACACGCCTGGGAGGCAGGGAAGTGTTGTTATCTCCATTTTACACATGGGGAACTGAAGCCCAGAGACACTATGGACAAAATGATCAAAAGTGTTGACTGATTTTGGATGCCCAACTTGAGACACCAGGTCCTGATTTTTCAGAGTCCTTAGCATTATAAAGCACTTAGTATGTTCAGAGCACAGCACCCACTGACTTCAGTTTACAGCAGCGCGTGCTCAGCACTTCTGCAAATCAGACCTCCCACGGTTACAAGGGGGACACCCATAAAATGAGGAACACACAATTAGTGACCACCTGGGAAACATTTGGTTTCAGTGACTTGCCAAGCATCACATAGGAACTCTGTGGCAGAGGCAGGGATAGAATCCAATTCCCAAGGGCAGCAATCACCTGCCTTAATAGTAGACCCTCCTTTCTCTTTCTGCAATACCCTGCCTCATACACAGCACACTTTACGGTTTCTGAAACAAATGAGGCAGGGGACTTACAGACAACTGCCTCCTTCACTCCACAGCCCTGATTCAGAGCAGTGTCTGTCCTGTGTACTGAATGAGGCAGGGGTCCTGTGTAGAAAATACCATGTCATCATGTAATGAAAGACTGTATCTTAATGCATACGTACAAGTGGGCCAAAATAAATTTGCAAAGACAATTTTAATTCTGCCATTTTCTTGTTTTTTACTGCTCAACTTTGCAAACTTAACGTTCCTTAGAAGTAATGTTTTGTCCTAGGTTTTTAAAAAACACACTGAAAAAACAGAAGTTCCAAGATGTGCAGTCATAGTGATATCCACACAGGTCATCAGCAGGGTTTGAAACCTCTGCCATTTGCGCTAATAGAGTAACTGACAGCAGTAGTAGGTTGTCATCCTCTTTGTGGACCACCACTAGAGGGGGATCAGAAGATTTTGTTGGAGCGTGTAATGGTGCCTCACTCTTCTGGTCGGAGAGAGGCCCCTCAGACTCATTCTGTCGAGTCGGGGCCAGAGTCTGTCAGACCGGCAGAAGCCTCCCAATAGGGCTGCACGATTAACAGTCCATACCAGGCTTTAGCCTGGGCTTAAGTAGCTTAAGTCTATCAGGGCTGACTTTGGCCTGGGCGGAGCTCAGGCTGCCAGCAAACAAACAGTCTTTAAAGGTGAGTGGTAAGGGAGCTCCTGTCCTGGACTAGAGCCTCCTTGAACCGTGTAGGGGGTCAGCCACCCGGGGTGGGGTGGCAGGGGGAACACGGGCCCACCCTACTCCACTGTGTCTCAGCCCAGGGCCCTGGCAGGGGCAGGATTGGCTGCCCCTGTGTCGGTGGGGATCCAGCCGCAACACACTCCGTGGCTGTCCCTAGGCTACTTCCTGCCTCCCCGGGGTTTGGTGCCTGGGGCCTCCAGGCCTCTTCCAACTCTTCAGGGTAAACCACAGCAGATACTCCGGGCCAGTTGTCATCCACGTCTGGGGAACGGGAACAGCCAGGTGCAGGTTCCTCTCGGGGCCTCTGGAGAACAGGCCAAGAGTCCTCCTCCGGAGCAGGCTTTTTCCCCACTGAGCTGCAGGGCCGACCTTTTATACTTCTGGCCCCGCCCCGGTCCTTCCGGCGAGGGGGGTGGGGTGATCTAGGCCCCGCCCCTCCCATGTGGCGTGTAATGGTACCTTGCTCTCCTGCTCAGAGGGAGGCCACTCAGCCTCACTACAGAATGTTTAACAAATATTTGCTGACAGCAGGGCAATGGCAAAATTCAGGGATTCCATTCCAGGTTCCGGAGAGGTTTGTGTTCTAGTGTTGACAGACTCTTCTTCCCCTATTCCCCCAACCCCTAACTCCTTCTGCCCCATCCCCTTCAAGCTATCCCAGTCCTGTCTCTTCCCCATCCTTTGCTCTGTGTCCCAGTCCCATTCTTCTTGTCTACCCAGTTCCAGTCTCCACTTCTCAAACTCCTCATTCCCAGTCCCAGTCTCCTTGCCAAGCCAGTGCTAGACTTCACCTCTGGCTTCCCCAGCCAAGTCCCAGTTTCCCCCCTCTTCTCTGTGCTGTCCCTCCCCTCTGGGGTCCTCATCTGATCTCTTTCTCATTCTTACCATTGCCTTGGGTTGTCCTGTCTGCCCGTAGCCCGTTTCCCTCCCTTGATGCCTCATCCAATATCAAGGCTTCTCTACATGAATACCTGGTTGGGGCAAACTGGGATGTACATTTACCCCGCACTTGCCTGCTGCACACTGAGTGTGGACCCTGCTGCTGCGCATTAACATTTCCCTAATGCTGTGAAACGGGAGTAGATCAAAGCACACTAGGGGACTATTAGTGTGCGGCAGCATGGTTCACATGGACACTTGGTGCCTGGCAGGACAGTGCAGGGTAGATTTAGACCCCAGCTTGCCACAAACTAAATGTTCATGTAGATCTGCTCTCAGTCTCCCACACCCCACCCTGGCTGCTTATTCCAGTCTCTTTGCCCAGTTAGTTTTAAACTGTACCCACACTCTGGCTCCTTATCTGGTCTGTCTCTCCTCACCCACCCCCAGATCCTCCCCACTGGTTCCCAGTCCCAGACTGCTTGTCCAGTCAGTCCCAGTCTCCCCCAGCTCCCAGACTCCTTGCTCAGCAAGTCATAGTTTCTATCCCCCGACTCTTGTTCTATTTACCCTGCCTAGCCAGTAATAGTCTCTTCCCCCTTCCTCCTCCCAGGCCTAGTCTCCTTGCCCAGCCAGTTCCTATCTCCCGCTTTCTCTCCCAGTCCCAGTTTCTCGCTTCCCACCAGTATCCAGTCTCAGAATGTCCGTCTGTCCCCTGGCCACTCCACAGGCTCCTTGTCCCAATCTATTCTCCTCCTCTCATCCTGGTCTGATACTTGTGCCTTCTACATTCAAGTCAGGTGGTTTCCTTTCTGCACTGCCTGGGCCCAATTGGGGAAGACTGTCTCCCTGGGACAGAGTGCCGGGAGTGAACAGATGACCCTGCACTCGGATTGTGATGCTGGCAGACCAGGTGCCAGCTCATGCCAAAGCCCCAGGTCTCACTGAATGCTTACAAATGCAGAGCCTGGCCAATTCGCGTGTGTATTAGTATTAATCAAAGTGATTATTAAATGTGTAAATGTATAAGACTGTTTAATCTTCAAGAAAGCTAACAAGATGTTATTTGCATTATTCTCACTTATCTGTATCCCATTATAATGCAACAACAAACATTTACACTGTGTATAGCCCTGTAACTGAATAACCCATCAAAGGAGAAAGAAGCCTTGTGGAATGCAAATGAAGAACTTTCAAAGAAAAGTGCCAATTTCAAAGCAAGTGATCATTGTGTGTGAGGATTGGAGGCAAACACTCTGAATATATTCCTCACTCTGTCATCAAAGGAAGAGTCCACGTGGGTAGGGACCCCGTCGGTTTCTTTTCTGTGAGAAGAAGCTGTAAGTCTGGATTCAGGGAAAGATCCTTCATCTCTGGACTGTCTGAATTCTAACTGGGTGGAATAAGTGAATGAAAAGATGGAGATCCCCAGAGTTATTCTGGGTAGCCCTGAGAGAATTTTGGGAAACTGGCAGATGACTACATCTCTGCTACCATTTGGAATTATAGACTGTGACTCACCTGCACATATATTTTACCTGCTCTAACCTCTCAATAATTGTTATTTCCTTTTTTTAGCTAATAAATCTTTAGTTTACTATAGAATTGGCTACCAGTGTTGTCTTTGGTGTAAGATCTAGGGCACCAACTGTTCTAGGGTAAGTGACTGGTTTCTTGGGACTGGGAGTAAACTGAATGTGGTGTGATTTTTGGTGTTAAGTAACCATTTTATTGCACAGTCCAGCTTTTCTGGGGGGCAAAATAGACTGGAGAGTCTAAGGGCACTGTCTGTGACTCCATGGCAAGACTGTTATAGTAATTCAGGCACAGGTGCCAGCTTCCAATTGTCTTAGGGGTTGCTCAACTCCCACTCCGTCCCCAGCCCTGCCCACCCCCAGTCCTCCCCCACTCCACCTCTAATGCCTCCCCCACCCCTCCTCTTTCTACCTCCTCCCTCTAGCATGCCCCATCCCCACTCCTCCCCCTCCCTCCCAGCGCCTCCAGCATACTGCGGAACAGCTGATCATGGCGGGTGGGAGGTGTTGGGGAGAGGGGGAGGGGGGAGTTAAGCACCTGCTAATTTTTTCCACGGAGTCGATACCTATGAATCCAGAAGTTCACATTTGTTACTGGCCTGGTGAAATCTAATTATAGAACACTGCATCAGTTTGCAGTGTCTGCCCTGTTTTCTGACAGTCTGCCCTGAGGAGGCACTCACAGTCATGAGCCACTCCAGACAGTGTGAAACTGATCTCTTAGACGTCAGTTAGTTCCCCAAAGAAAGCTGACTGAGGTAATTAGATAAGAAGGCTCGCAGGCTGGGTGGATAAAGAGCCAAGTAGCCCATCAGCCCGAATCTGATAAAGAAGCACAGGAAGGATGCCCCTGGTGGGGAAAGAGAGAGAGGAACAGGGCTAGCTGAGCCCAGTCTCAGAAAGGCCTTAGGGGAGGGAAATCTTTCTTCCCCTCAGGTCCTGAGGTGAGGGCCAAAAACACAGAGGATACTGTACACAGACTGTTGCATGGGAACTGTATTGGTGGAGGGAACTCAAAATCAATGGCACTGTGAATGCACAATTAGTGGAGTCTAGGCTGTTTCTGGTGTTGCTAGAGCATTTACATCTGCAAGGGTGTCATAAATAGAGAGGGGAGAGTAGCATAAAATCCCTCCTTGGCAGCTGTACTGAATCACCTTACCTGTAAGGGGTTAAGTAGTCAATTAACCTAGTTGGCACCTGACCAGAAGGACCAATGAGGAAAGAAGATACTTTCAAATCTGGGGGGGAAGGTTTTGTTTGTACTCTCTCTTTGTTGTTCCCTCTCTGAACAGAGGGAGAGACCAAGCAGGTACAACATCTCCTGAAAATATACCTGGAATAATAGATCTAAAACCACAGAAATTGTAAGTGGGCAAGTATAGCCTATAGGACTAACCTGCTTGCTTGCATATATATATATATATATATATATATATATATATATATATATATATATTCTTATAGTTTAAGGTTTATTGTAATAGGTTTATAGATTTATATTAAAGTAAGTTTGGCTGTAATGCAAGAGACCAACAGGCCATACCCTGTATGTTAAGCTAAGGCAAAGTTAGCATATCTATATTCAGACTTTTTACTCAGAAAGCAAAGTTGAGTACCCACGCCTATGTCCATGACCTTTTATTTAGACCAATAGACAATGGAGAATGGCGTAGGGGTTTTTTCAGTGTTGTACCCACAGACTTAAGAAGTACACCACAAGAGACTGATGTGCGTACATACCTGTCATCAATATGCACATACATATTAGTCTATGGGGTAAGTGTACCGTAACATTTCTGTGGGTGAGGAATGAAATTTGGGCATAAGAGGAAGGATTTCCGGCATTTGCCCTATAAAAGAGGTGACCCACCTCAATAAAGTACTCCAGTTCTCACTTTACTCCATCTCCATTCTCATTTTACTCTGTTCTCACTTACTTCCTTCACTCTATCTATTCTATCTATCTACGATGACTGCTACTATTTGTAGGCTATACTTGTTCTTCTTAAACTTTAAGTTTCAAAGGAACTAGGCTAAGCCTGGTTTCCCTAAGTTTTATTCTTAGTTTGTTTATTAGATTTTGATTTAAGTTTAAGTTAGTCACGTAAACCCAAGTCAGCTTTGATAGCTCTTAGCATTTTCTAAGCACTGCATCCCTCACTCAAGAATTAAGAAACCTGAACTGCAAGGCTGGTCCTGTGTCTCTTACCACCAGGTTATCAAGGAAGGGTGTGAGTATATTAATCAAAGCTTTGTTGCATATAATACTATATTATCATATGTATCTTTTGAATAGCAGTAATGCAATTGTAACTTTGTAACTCTGGGTATTTTACCATTTGCTTACTATTATTGATTTTAATAAAAAGTCTTTAAGGCTATATCTGTCTCAGCGTGAGCTTCCTGTCATATCCCTGAGGGTCCTTTGTAAATTCTGTGGAGCCTGATTCAGGACAAGAACTTTTATCTTCTGATCAAACAGATTGGCGAGCCTAAAACCCATAATAATTCATATTGATGATAATAAGTATTAATATTATTATTAAAATCAAATCAAATAAAATTAATAAATTAAATTCCCATATTATCCAAATTAATATTATCACTATACCCTAAATCAGGCTACACATGGAAATGCATTAGGTTATCTTTTGTTTTAGCTTGTTAATTTTCCTATGCTACAGAGGTAGTTTTATTCCTATTTTTGAAACTGTGAAGCTGAGCCAGAGGGGAATCCTCCGTGTTTTAAATCTTTTATTTACCGTGTAAAGTTACCTTCCATCCTGATTTTGCAGATGTGATTCTTTTATCTTTTTCCTTTATAAATAAAGCACTTCTTTAAGAACCTGATTGATTTTCAGTGTCCTGAAGACAAAGGGTCTGGTCGGTGCTCACATTGCTAACCAATTGGTTGGTATATTATTCTCAAGCCTCCCCAGGAAAGGGGGAGAAGGGGATTGGGGGGATATTGTGGGGGGATAGGGATTCTAAGTGACCCTTCCCTGAATTTTTGTGTAAATCACTTGGTGGCGGCAGCAATATCGTCCAAGGACAAGGAAAGGACTTGTGCCTTGAGGAAGTTTTTAACCTAAGCTGGTAGACTATAAGCTTAGGGGGCCTTTCATGTGGGCCCCACATCTCTATCACAGAGTTCGGGGGGTGGGAGGGAGCCTGTTAGAGGGCCAGTCTGTTTTCTGCAGAATTTCAAAGTCCTGGCAACTAAGCTCATTTTTATAAAGTCCTACCATCATCTTTATTTTTTAACAATGCTAGGAAATTGCATATCATCACCCCCCTTTGCCTCCCCCATGTAAAGAGGCTGTTGAGATTTTGCATAGAAACACTCACAATCCAGAGAGGGTTAAGATTAAACACTTACCTTTAGCTCCCATTGCCAGGGGGAGCTGCTAAAACATTTGAAATTCTAAAAAAAGATATTCTACTCTATGCTACACCAGATCTATCGGGTATCAGGGAGTCGGGACGATCAATCCATTGCCTGGTCACCCTATGAGGGTGGGAAAGGGGCTCCATAAACACCCTGTCCCCTGTACATCTTCCAAGCTACTCTGGCTGGGTGCCTGGGTCTGGAGTTTAGTCTAAGGGTAAAAATTTCAGATGTGCCTCAGTGACTTAAGAGCCTACATGTCATTTTCAAAAGTGACTCAGGGCCAGATTTTAAAGGACATTCAGGCACCTAGCAGTGCAGACAGGCATCTACTGGGACTTTCCAAATCTCCTTCGACACCAGGCACATTTGAAAATCCCACTGAGCACCTATCTGCATTTATAGACACCTACATATTTTTTAAAACCTGGCTCTTGGGCACATAGGATCCATAGTCTCACTGAAAGTCCAAGCAAATTGGGCACCGAACTCCCATCAGCCTCTTTGGCAATCCTAATTCATATACAATTTTTTGAACAGAAGTTAATGGTTATAAACAACCAGACACATTATTTGCAAACAGGCAAATTCACTAATTCAATGATTTTCATTAAATGTTTCTATGACAGTGACTACGGGTTTGTCTACATTACCGGCTGAATCAACGGGCAGCGATCGACTCCCGAGCGCTCTCCCGTCAACTCCTGTACTCCAGCTTGGTGAGAGGCGCAGGCAGAGTTGACGAGGGAGCAGCAGCAGTCGACTCACCGCGGTGAAGACACCACGGTAAGTCAATCTAAGTACGTTGACTTCAGCTACGTTATTCATGTAGCTGAAGTTGCGTAACCTGGTGTAGGCCAGTGTAGACCAGGCCTAAGTTTCCCAAATATTTTTCCCAAAAAGGGACAACTGGCAGTCCCAGCCACAGGGCCCTGTGGGGCAGACAGCACCAGCCCACTACTGCCCTGATGAACAATGGCATCAACAAGAACCCTTCAACCCTATAGAGCAGGCAAACTCCTGGCTGGATCAGAGATTCCTCCCACATAAGCCTCCATCCCTGGCCATAGGTCCCACAGCTGGGTTGAGACCCTCCATGACACTGACCCACATTCAGAAAATGAACAGGGAAATGGGAGCCATTCTAAGGGAAAAGAAAGGTGTGGCACTGGAACAACTGGAGATGAGAAAATGAAAATGCTTCACAGTCACACACGGGGTTCTGCAGTGGCCAGTGCCCTACAAACACTGAACCTTCTCCCCAGTCAGAAACAACCCCACACTTGTTACATTTTACAACCCCTTTACTCCCTCTCAAAACCCCTTCACCCTTACTCACAGGGTTCCAGCTAACACTGTCCTTTCACCTACCCATCATTAAACACACAGACTGCTTCCGTCTCCCACCTCACTGCTGCAATCCCCATGGCAAGAAGATGCTTGTGCTCTGCCATTGACACACCCTACAGAACACAGCGCTGAAATGATGCATACTGGATCCCCTAGGGTACACTGGCACCTCTTCCCTTTGATCACATGGGTGGCTCAGAACCAGATCTCATATCACAGTCACAGCTGTTCCAAGCTGCTCCAACTCATCGCCTCCACCATAGGCACCGACTTATGCTGGCGCTGGTGGGTGCTCGATCCCCCTCTGCCCCCGGACTCGCCCTGACTCCACCCCGGACCCTCCCCCCTCCTGCCTCTACCCCACCCCCATTCCAACCCCTTCCCTGCCTCCTCAGAGTCTCCGCCCCAACTCTGCCTCCTCCCTGCCCTATTCCAACCCCTTCCCCAAATCCCTGCACTGGCCCTGCCTCCTCCCCTGAGCGTGCCGTGTTCCTGCTCTTCCCCAATCCCTCCTGGAGCTTGTTATGCCACGAAACAGGTGTTTTGTGGTGGCAAGCGCTGGGAGGTAGGCAGAGAAGTGGGGACGCGGCGCGCTCAGGGCAGGGGAAGGAGGCAGAGGTGAGGTAAGGTGGTGCAGGGAGCTTGGCTGTCGGTGGGTGCAGAGCACCCACCAATTTTTCCCTGTGGGTGCTCCAGCCCCAGAGCACCCATGGAGTCGGCGCCTATGGCCTCCACCATTCAATACAGCTACACCTAACACAGTGACTGCAGCTGGAGCACAGGCAAATAATTCCCAGTGGCAGTGGCTAGTCCAGCTCCAGTGGGCAGAGTTAAGGCTGCCTTGGCATTCACCTTAACTCTGTATTGCCTGGTTTTCAGGGGTTTGAGTTTTGCCCAACTCAATGTCTTGGAAGGGCACGAGATGCCTCAGGCAACCTGAACTCTGTGTGAATGAAGTCTCTGTCAGTGAATTTTAACTTAACTCCACAGTCTCTGACATGTGGAGCTGTCTATCCACAGGCAGTAAGGAGAGTCTGGCCTTCATTGCAGTGAATGAACAACGGTCTCCTGACTCGGGCGGGACTCAGAGCACAAGTGACAATAAATAAGTCACCAGTGTGAGAAATGTTTAACTCTAGCAGTGACTGCAGGGCTATGTGCACACAGAGGGCTCAGGTCTCCATAGCGCTGTGTGTAGGCAGCTGCACTGGTGTAAAGGTGGTGTAAAGTGATCCTTATACATCACTACTAGTGAATTACACCAACTCACCACCTCTGAAGTGATTGTTGTCTGTGTGAAATGGGTGTAACTGCAGCTGGACCGGTTGAGTTCGTGAGACAAGAGTCACGCTCCAAAAGAGAATGAGGCTCAACAAAGAAGGGAGTGGTTAGCAAAATCTATACTGTGCTCAGTCTCCAGTGCAAGTCTGGGTAAATTGTATGCAAGTGGCTGGAGTACCTGCAAAGCTGGTGTACAGGGTCCTACTCGATAACTATATTTAACTAGGCCATGCTCTATGCTGACCTTGCCGCTGTTCTCCCCTGGGGAGAAAAGTCTGTTTTTATCTTCCCTCCTGGTACTGCTTGTGTAGATAGGATTGCTGCCTGGCGTGTAGACTATGGGTAGGGCCCCACCAAAATCATGATCCATTTTGATCAATTTCACTGTCATAGGATTTTAAAAATAATAAATTTCATGATTTCAGCTATTTAAATCTGAAATTTCACAGTCTTGTAATTGTAGGGGTCCTGACCCAGAAAGGAATTGTTGGGGGGTTGCAAGGTTATTGTGGGGGTGGGGGTTGCGGTACTGCTACCCTTATTTCTGCGCTGCTGGTGGTGGCAGCGCTGCTTTCAGAGCTGGGCAGCTGGAGAGCAGTGGCTGATGGCCAGGATCCCAACTCTGAAGGCAGAGCCACCACCAGCAGCAGCGCAGAAGTAAGGATAGCATGATATGGTATTGCCACCCTTACTGCTGTGCTGCTGCCTGCAAAGCTAGGTCCTCAGTCAGCAACTGCCATTCTCCAGCCGCACAGCTCTGAAGGCAGCAGTGCAGAACTGAGGGTAACATGGTATGGTATTGCCACCCTTACTTCTGCACTGCCGGGTGTCACTGCAGATACTTGCTGACTTGCATTGGTCCCTGATGAGTGTAAAAGTCTCTAAGCCGGGGTCTATCTCAGTGGGACCCACTGGGCAGAGCATATGGGGTGAAACAGGAGTGCTGGAGCCCAGAGGCTCTGTCTTGGAGGCGTTGAGGCTACATGACCTACCCTTAAGGAAGAGTGGGACCCTTGCGGGGTCTGGCAAACTGAAGGGGTTCTTCCCCGGGATCGTTTAAAAGCTGGTGCATAGCACAGATCCTGTAGATCTGTGACACCTGCCAAGGCCCATATGTGGTGCCAATGTGTGATAAAGACCCAAAATGAAGGACACACACTGATCATTCACACATGAAACTTAAAGTGCCGAGGAATCTTTTCCTTTAGCGTTATTGTCTCAGTAACGTCAGGGCAACGATTCTTTATTTCTGAGGTAAATAATTTTCAATACTTAACGTGAGGGGAGACTCAATTTATGTTGCTCATCGGTTGCTTTGGCACCACGATGAGTTACATCCCTGAAAGGAGGTGCACTGGAGTGGGATGGCTGGAGTGAGGGTTTCTCAGACAGGTTGGTTTCCACTTTGCATTTATTCAGCATCTGCCTTGGGAACTGCTTGTGCCTAGTTCCCAGACAGCCAGTCAAGTTCCTTTGTACCCTCTGGATACTCCCCAAATCTCCCGAGCAGCAGCGACAGGCCCAGAAGTTTAGGGTTTACAATCCCAGAGTTGCTGCAGCAGAGACAAGAACAGGCCCAGCAGGAAATGGGGGTGTTGCTACAAGGTTACTGCTTTTGGCTCCTCCCATTATGCAAAGGAGCTCCTCTCTGCACTTGTGTATTTCAGGTACAAAAAGTTTGGAAAATAAGGACAGTGCAGCTCAGTCAGTTACAAAAGAATCAGCCAAGACATTGCGATTAAGGGCTCACCTTACATGGGAATTTCAGAATCAAGCCCAGAGAGGGAACCTTGGCCCCAGTGGATCCTTGCAGCAGTGCTGAACCTGGCAGAGGACTGAGGTGAGCCAGTGCACCTCCATGTGCTGGGGGTTACTCCACTTTAGGGCCTGTGGAAGAGGCTACCACTGTGACAGGCATATTTCTGAGGGAAAGGATGGGGGCTTCTGGTGAATGTGGCCCCTTTGTGCTGACACAGACGGGGCCGAGAGGGCACAGAGCAGGGGTGAACACTCCCCACAGTTTCTGGAGATCCTGTCAATGAGGATAGTAAGTGAGTGGCCGGGTGGAGTGGGAGACAAACCTCTGACCCCAGCACACAGGTGTGAACTCACTAATGGTGGTGATCAGGGACTAGCAGAGAGGTGCAAACTGAGCTAATCAGAACAAAGAGGTGTTATTCTTGTTCAGCCAGCTGTAGCGATCCATGTTCCTACGCTAAGGATACGTCTACACTACCCCCCGATCGCTCTGACATCGACTCCTGTACTCCACCGTGGTGTGAGGACGCAAGGTAAGTCGACCTAAGATACATCGACTTCAGCTACGCTGTTCTCGTAGCTGAAGTTGTGTATCTTAGGTCGATCCCCGCCCACAGTGTAGACCAGGCCTAAGTCTTACCTGCGTCAGGGGCTGTTTCTCTCATTGCATTAGTCACTCTGTGCAAACGCAGGCGTATTTCTTGCACTAGTTTTGATGAAGCCAGATTATGCATACACGTTTATTTCCTACATGCAGAGTGCCGAGGGATCCAGGTGTAACTCGACGACACTGCGCTGGTGGGTAAATCTAGCCCACCCTGCATGGGAAGGGGGCCAGGAAGGCTGTGGAGCAAAGAGCTATGCACCATGTGGGAGTTTCCTGCCTGACCCTGAGGGGGATTCGGGGAAGGAGGGAGCCATGTGGAGCTGTGTAGCCAGTTTTTGCCCCCTGCACCTACCCCCAGCTGTTTTGGCCCCTCCCCCTTGCCAAGGTTAGGCTCAGGGCTCCTCCCCTGCTGCCTCAGTGAACTCTGGGGAAAGCTCCACAGTACTTGCCTTCCCCCCGCACTCCCCCCTGCTCCAGCTCCAGCAGCCACAGGCAGGTCACAGCTGCTGATGCTGCCCCGGGGAGACACTGGGCTGCTGCACACAGGCATGTACCAGCACAGACCTGGTAATGAGGCCACCCAATCCCACCCTGAACCCCCAATAGCTGCACCACCTGCCCCCTATTGGCCGCCTAGAGGATGTTGCAGCCTGCTCATCCCCAGTCTGTTCAGGGGAGCTCAGGGAGAGACTGGTCAGCTAAATGCTGACGCCAGTGCAGGGCACAGTCCAGTTCTGAGTCACCAGGAATGTCACACATGGGTTCAATCCCTTCTCCCTCATGGGGAGTTTCCTACGGGGCAGGTTGGCCGATTTCTTACCTGAGCAGATCACTCCAGTGTCATAGAAATGAGAGCACTGTAATGCACCCCATCCTCTATGACTGCAGTCCCAGAGAGCTGACTCGTCACCACCACAATCAACTAAAAACAGCCAAGTCCGTCCAGATCCTTCTCCAAAATGAGCATTACCAAGGGCACTGACAGCAGATCCACATCCCAGCTGCTTACAAACCACCTTAGCATCTTCCATGTCCCAGTTGGGATCACACACCGTCCCCCACTGATCCTGGTGTTTAACCTCCACTCTCCCAGCACAGGGGCTGCCTCCATCCGCCAGCCTCAGCTCTTCAGCACCTGCAAAGAGAGACACAGAGCAGGTCAGAGCGAGCAGGGAGCCCCCTCCCCAGCGTTATCACAGCAGAGTCCGCGCCCAGCAGCAGGGGATCCGCGCCCAGAGCCATGAGAATGGGACATGCCCAGAGCTGCCTCATGGCGCCACCTTCTCACGTCTCAAGGCCTCACACTCAGGGCTGTCAGTGCTGCAGCTCTCGCCATTTTATCTCCACTCTGGCGATTTGGGGTGTTTTTACCTGTCTCATGAGAACACGATGAAAGGCACCAACTCACGGAGTTTTCCTTATTCCAAATGGTGCCATCTCCTGTCACTGTCACTGGGGCTGAAGCCAGCGAGATGCCGCCATCTCCCTACAGTCTGTCGGCATGTGGGAGTGAGGCTGCCCTGAGTAAAGTTGGCTGCCACTTCCCATTGTTTTCAATGAGACTGAAGCCCACAGCAACATGGCTGCTCCTATATGGCTTAGGGGGCTGGACAGGTCCCAGGGACTGTGAGGGGCTGCAGAGACCCTGTGCAAGGAGGAGGGGGGAGTGAGAGGAGCAGGGTCCTGGGGAGCAGAAGGAAGATTCGGGGTTGCAAGGAAACGGGGTGCAGGTGGTATGTGGGCAGGAGTGAGGAGTGGGAAGAATAGGGTGGGTGTCTGGAGCAGGGGAATGAGGAAGGGATGGGGAGGGGAGGGCAGGGGGCTCTGGAAAGGTGGGTCAGCAGGAAGGGAGAGGAGGGGTCTACTGTGGGGGTCAGGAGGCAGGGGGGCAAGGGAGGGGAGGAGGGTGTAGATTGGGGGGAGGAGGGAGAGCTGGGGAGAGAGCAGAGGGGTCTGGAGAAGGAGGCAGGAAGGAGGGAGGCGAGGAGTGTGGAGGGGCAGGGAGGTGGGCATCTGGAGCAGAGGTTCATGAGGGAGTAGTGGGGAGGGGAATGGGGTATGCAATATGGGGGGAGGGAGTGTGGAGAGGGGAGAGGAGGGGCCTCTAGATTGTGGGGTGTGCTTCACAGTCTCAGGTAGAGAAGTTGCAGGGTGGGGTGGGATGAGCCAGGGAAGTGTTGCTGTTTGCAAAAGGCTAAATCACTCTGGTCGAGTTACGGTGACATTATAGCTGATGTGAATGGTTGATGTCAGTGTGAAGGTCTCCAATATCTGTAACTCACCCCTGAACAGTAACAGAAGTTCTGTGTGCGAGTGTGAACCATGCTGCATGAATTAGCTCAGTGGGTCTCAAAGTATATCCCACCCAGTCCTTTTTCTGTCAGAGGAACTGAACCAGAAGGGAAGAGTGAAGACAGTACTGGGCAATGGACGGCAGTTCCCCGTCTCAGGGGTGAGGGGAGGGTAAGTGCAGTTTGGGTACATTAAAAGGTGACTTTTCAGCCTGCACTTTTCAACTCCACTCTAGCAGAGGAGTAGATGGGAGTTAAAAAGTTAAAGACAGACTGAATAACGCGACTGGATGGTTTTAATAATATCATGATTTTTGATCTATCCCTGATATTTTTTCATTTCTTTGCCTGGACCCCACATAACTTTATAAATTTGTTTGTCAATACCTGTGAAATACGATCTTGTGCCAAAGACTGACCTGGCCTCTACTCAGGGCTCATGGAGGGGAATAGGGGCATTGAGAGAAAGGGAAAAGTAGCTACATTATGATCTCCCCTACATGGTATACTCCCCTGAGCCACTCTGTCTGCATCATGAGAAGTAAAGTCAAATTTCCCATAGAAAATAAAAATATTCAGGGCATGATGCACATTTGCTCATAAATCCAGAAAAATAACATTCAACTGAACATGTGTTTGGCATCACTATATGACACTATCCCACAAATAATTGAGCAGTAATTTATCCCTCACATGGTAACAATTGTCCATCCCCTGTGTTGGTGTCACTAGGCATAACCGTAGGTAACTCGGGAGGGTGGAAGGCCACTAAGTGTCAATGAAGCCTTCCTGCACTAGGCCTATATGAACCAAACTTCTTCCATGTTTAAACTCTAATCAACCTCAAAAGCCAGGTGCAATTGGAATATGTAAGCAACCAGTTATCTGTGTGCAACCCCCTGCTCACACCGGTATCAAGCGGTAATAATGAGGCCTGCATGTTTCTGGCTGAAGGGAAAAAGGACAAGATAATGGTTTAAAGAAGTTACTAACAAGCTAGGCTTATAGCTGCGAAAAATGACTTAACTGCTTAAATGTAATAGTTATTTGTTTAGTAACTGTTACCAGGGAAGGGAGGGGTAGAGGGGGAGGAAGGGAGAGGAAGGGGGGAGGGTGAGGCTTAACTGCAAAATGTATAAAAGAAGAAAAACTGTTTCTGTTGGTGTGCTTGATTTGAGACGTGCCTGTCTCCTAGCACCGCTTTGGGATCCCAAATAAACTTTGTTTGCTTCTCCACCCCTGGTGTGTTTATTGGCGCGAAGCACACCGGGCAACGAACCCCGCTGTTGCTGTCCTCGGGCCTCTGTGCCGGCAACAGTCTTGGCATCCCTGGATGGGCTCGAGGCTGAAATTTAGCCTTGCCCGGACCCCTCTCGGAGGTCGACAGATTGCGGCGACAACCGACGCCCAGCGCGAACCGGTGACTTTACCGGTGGCCTCGCCGGAGACGTGGTTTGGTTGACCCCGGAGGGCACAACGGTGCAACGTGCTCGAGCAGTGGAGAAGCAGCTGCGGGCGACGGTGGGGAACCGGTCCTGTGGATAAGGTAGGAACAGTCCAGTGGGGACTTTACCTGTTTTGACCTGGGGACGCCCAGTGTCTACCTGTTTTGACCTGGGGACGCCCAGTGTCTCCCTAGAATATGGGGCAGGGACAGAGTACTGCAGGCAGGGCAAGGTGTACACCCTTAGGCCAGGTCTACACTACCGCGCTAGTTCGGCGGCTGAGGATCGAAGTTCCGGGTTCGATTTATCGCGTCTGGTCTGGACGTGATAAATCGAACCAGGAAGTGATCGCCGTCGACTGTGGTACTCCAGCTCAACGAGAGGAGTACCGCGGAGTCGACGGGGGAGCCTGCCTGCCTCGTGTGGACCGCGTCTGAACCGCGGTAAGTTCGAACTAAGGTATGTCGACTTCAGCTACGTTATTCACGTAGCTGAAGTTGCGTACCTTAGTTCGAATTGGGGGGTAAGTGTAGACCAGGCCTTAGAATGCATTCTAGCAAATTGGAAAGTGTTTGGCGCAAATCCAATAACTAAAAGTAGATTAAAAAGTTTCTGTACAGTATACTGGCCTCAATATCAGCTAGAGGACCAGGAAAGGTGGCCACCGGAAGGATCACTTAATTATAACATGATCCTTCAATTGCATCTGTTTTGTCAGCGAACGGGTAAATGGAATGAACATATGTATGTACAGTTTATTATGTTGCTAAGAGATAGGTCAGATATTTTGCAAAAGTGTAATTTGACTCCGACAGGTTCGGTAGTAGCTACTGTTAGTCCCCAGAACCCCCCCCAGCTGTAATGGCAGGTCCGGTGTCCCCTTTGGCTATCACACCCCCACCATATAAAGACAAGGTGTCTCAGGTCCCAGAAATCGCCCCCTCGGTGGAATTTTATCCGTTGATCACTCAGACCGTGGTGTCCAGACATGGCTCAGATAAGAATCAGGCCACTACTATGCAGGTTTACACCCATGTGCCTTTTAACCCGGTGGACCTAGCAGCCTTTAAGGCACAGGCAGGGGAATTCTCTACGAACCCAAGCAAGTTTATCTCGGTCTTTGAAGGGTGCCTGGCTAGCTGTAAGCCTGACTGGGATGATTGTAATGTCCTTATGCGGACCCTGCTGTCTGAGGTGGAGCGTAATCAGGTTGTGTCTAACGAAAAGGAAAAGAGGCAAGCGAAAATGATGGTTGCAGCAGTACAGGCCGGTGGCAGGGGAAAATTCCAGGAAGGTGGAAGGGGCTGGGGAATGAGAGGACGTGGGCGTGGGCGCCCTGACTCACAGGAAAGGCGTCTGGGGTCGCAACCAGTGTGCCATATGCCGGAAGAAGGGACATTGGAAAAATGAGTGCCCCAAAAGGGAAGGTACCCCTATGATGGCAGCGGAGGATCAAGAATAGGGGTGTCAGGGGAGACGGACTATCCTGCCCCCGGAACCTCCGAGTAAAAATGTGGGTGGGAGATTCGGACATAGACTTTTTAATAGACTCTGGAGCTGCACGAACCGCCGTAAACCAACCCCTGCAGCTGCCTGTGTCAGAGTCCCTCACTGTGGTGGGTGCCACAGGGAAAGGAACCAAGTGCCCAGTGTATGCCCCAGTGGAATGTGCTTTGGGAAACAGAACTCTATCTCACAAACTGGTTTACCTCCCCGATTGTCCAACGCTTCTACCAGGATGGGACCTGCTTTGTCGCTTAGGAGCCATCCTGCATTTCACCCAAGATGAAATAACCCTCACCTTACCCCCAGAGAATGCCTGGATAATGACCCTTGCAATTGAGCCCTCAGCCATGCAAGCCCCAGAGTGGAGCCAGTGGGAGGACAAAAGGAGGGTTAAAAAGCAGCTTTGCTGGACAGTGTTGGCCCAGGGATTTAAAAATTCCCCCACCCTTTTCGGCCAGGCCCTGGCCAGAGACTTGAAGGAGTGGGACAATGAGGACAGGGTCCTCCTCCTGCAATATGTGGATGACTTGTTAATTGCCGCTGTGGGTCTCACCCCTTGCCTTAAAGCCACTGTGAGCCTCCTGAACTTTGTTGGACTCCTCAAAAGTGGGTGTGCTCGTCCTGGTTTGTTGCTCCAAAGCTCTGTATAGAAGTTATTTTACTGGAAGGGTGTATGATGGCAATGCGTATGTGTTCATTGTTGGGAAAAGGTGTATGAGTGAAGAGTGGAAGTTTCCTTTGTAAGTTAAAAGAAGCCAAGAAGGAGAGAAGGAAAAAGAACAGAACGAGTTAACTGAGGGAAAAAATATATCTAGCAAGCTCAGTCCAAAGATAGGATGCTGGCCCCTTCCAAGGACATTGTTCACAGCTAAGACTTGGCT
This sequence comes from Terrapene triunguis, assembly GCF_002925995.2. Taxonomy (NCBI): domain Eukaryota; kingdom Metazoa; phylum Chordata; order Testudines; family Emydidae; genus Terrapene; species Terrapene triunguis. Next base: position 42,545 of record NW_020695063.1, read on the forward strand.
GACAACCAAGAAAAGGGGGGCCTGAATATGCCCAAGCAACTATGAGATCTGCAAAACACTGCCAGGCATTAATGAAATGTGTTAGGTTTCTTTTCTCACAGATAAAAGCAGTGCTAACCAAAGACCCTAGCAGCCCTGCCATTCATTGAAACAAGGAGACTGAGTCTACGTAAAGTCCATCAACGAAAAACTGCTTTGGCTCCACACTGAAAAGGCCCTTTCCAAGTCCAGTTAACCACTAACACCGCTGTGAAGTGCCAAGGACTGCCCACCTGGACCCATGCTTCTCACTGTCAAAAGACCCCTCCACCTCAGGAGGACTCTCCGACTGATGATAAGCCTATTTCTCCTTCTAGCTCTGCTGTGCCTTCTGGACAGCAGGAAAAAGAAGAAAATAAAAAGACAAGGTGAAGTGCTAGTAACCTCTCCCTTGTCCACTGACAGACCTACTGTGCCTTTGGATTTTTCTAAAAAGAAGCAAAACCATTACAGGGTGATGTGCTAGTAACCTCTCCCCTGTATGATGCTGAACCACACTGTTTCAGGGAAAGAGAAGAAGGAACACTTGCTTCATTGAAACCACAAAGTCCAGGAATTCCTGACTACAAAAGACATTAAGAAAAGTTCTTAAACTGACCCTGGTGAAGAAACAAAGAATTATACGCTGGCAGGGAGGCTCTTACCCAGCTTATGAGTAAATATTTTCTAACCTCTGGACTTAGACTCATAGCATCCCAGGTATAGGCTAAGTGTCTGATCTGCCAAAAGAACAACCCTCGACCAGTAGTGTCAGTGCCACCAGCCACTCTGGAACCTACCCCAGGCCCAGGACTGGTTTGGCAAATAGACTTTACTGAGTTCCCCCAGACCCAAGGATTCAGATACCTTCTCGTCTTGGTGGATCGATTCAGCGGATGGCCTGAAGCCTTCCCATGCTGTAACAACACTGCCAAAACGGTGGCTCTTAAATTTGTCAAGGAGATCATTCCCGCTTCGGACTCCCCCAGTGGATGGAATCTGACAACGGAACACACTTCACATCCCAAGTCGTTCAAAAGATATCGGATGCCCTGCAAGTCCTCTGGAACCTCTACACTCCATGGCGACCGCAGGCCAGTGGAGTAGTGGAACGCACAAATCAGACACTTAAGCGGCACCTCTCAAAGGTCTGCCAAGAGGCTTCCCTTAAGTGGCCTGATGCCTTACCCCTTGTTTTGCTCCGCATTCGCGCTCTCCCAAAGGGCAGGTTAGGGCTCAGTCCCTTTGAGATTATGTTTGAAAGGGCATGGTCTATGAACGGTACACCGGTTCTGGCAGGGGAGTGGGAAATGGGGTGTGGCTTTTTATCTCAGTATATGTGCTCTCTGTCTGCTGTTCTCTGTTCTCTCCACAGGTATACTAGAGATTTGCAGCCTCTCCCGCTGGATGCCCCTGTCCACTCCTTGCAGCCAGGCGATTCCGTTCTCGTTCGGACCTGGAAGGATGAGCCTCTCCAAGAGAAGTGGAAGGGACCCCACACCGTCCTGCTGGTCTCCCACACAGCAGCAAAGGTCAAGGGACACAAGAACTGGATTCATCACTCCCGTCTGAAGGCAGTGCCCGCTCCTGAATGGTGGACCGTCCAGCCTACGGAAAAGGACTACCAGCGACGACCTGGGACTTAAACTGTTATTCAAAAAAACAATAAGATCTGCTGGGAATGCCCTGTGATCTCTTTGGACAGTCACAGCGCACTCCCCGTGAAAACTCTAAGCGTTGGTTGTGTTTACTCTCACAGGGCCGGCCTAACCTAGTGGCCTGGTCCTTTTTGTTTTTAATCTGCCTACTATTGGTAATTGTTATTTTGTGGGTATTTGGGGAATTGTAATTGTTAGGCCCTAGGATCACCTGCCCAGCATGAGTTCAGGTCCAGGGTCTGCCACAGTGGTACTCTTTGCCATAGGGACACTCCTCTCGTTACCTCCCGTTTCCCCCCAGGCACATGCGGGATGAAAAGGAATCCCTACTAACTTAAAAACAAACACCTATGAGTCCCTAAAAATTTACTTTGCCCAAGAGTTTAACCTCTCTAACTGCTGAGTATGCTCCCAAATCCCGCACCACGTGGCAGGGTTACCCTGGAGGGTAGTTCCCCAAAATTGGTCAGATATCTGCTGGGGATGGTTCAGTAGGGGAAGAAATACCTCGGGTACCCCCTTGTCGCAAAACTGTACCATTAAATACCAGTATGCATTAAGGGACAACCCCTGGCCGCCCCAGGCAGCTTAAATCTTTGTATGCCACCTCAAAGCCCATTAAGGAAGAAGACAGGTTGGGTATGATTCTCCTCCCATCCTATGGGGTGGGACGGCTAACCCAATTTTATCGTAGGCTCTCTGTGTTTCTCACCAAGTATGCCAATAAGACCTTAGCCATAAAAAAGAGCCTTAACTCAAAGCTATACCAGCTCCGGTTGCTGTTCCTGCAAAACAGACAGGCCTTAGATTATGTTTTAGCCTCCCAGGACGGGGTGTGTGCCCTTATTGGGAGTGAATGTTGTACTTATGTCCCAGAAAACTCACAGGACATTAACAAGCATGTCCTGTCGGTCGAACAGGCTTTCGAGCAGTGGAAGGCCCAGGAAAGGGAACCCACAGTTTTCGATTCCCTTTGGAGTTAGTTGCCCGACCTAGGAGGACTGGGGGGTGGCCTTCTGCGTCTCCTCCTCACCGGTGTGGTACTGTGCCTGGTCACCCTCCTCCTGATTGCTTGTTTTAAAATGCTCCTCCGTAAGCTTTGTGCTCCCCGTTCCCCAAAAATCCCGGCATACCCTCTCATTGAAAACCCCAGCTTCATAGCACTCAGTCATATCTTGTCCACAGAATATGAGAAAACTCAGCCAAAAGCTTGTTGAGTATTCTCAAAGGGGGGAGTTGTTGGTGTCAGTAGGCATAACCCTAGGTAACTCGGGAGGGTGGAAGGCCACTAAGTGTCAATGAAGCCTTCCTGCACTAGGCCTATATGAACCAAACTTCTTCCATGTTTAAACTCTAATCAACCTCAAAAGCCAGGTGCAATTGGAATATGTAAGCAACCAGTTATCTGTGTGCAACCCCGTGCTCACACCGGTATCAAGCGGTAATAATGAGGCCTGCATGTTTCTGGCTGAAGGGAAAAAGGACAAGATAATGGTTTACAGAAGTTACTAACAAGCTAGGCTTATAGCTGCCAAAAATGACTTAACTGCTTAAATGTAATCGTTATTTGCTTAGTAACTGTTACCAGGGAAGGGAGGGGTAGAGGGGGAGGAAGGTGGGGGGGGGTGAGGCTTAACTGCAAAATGTATAAAAGAAGAAAAACTGTTTCTGTTGGTGTGCTTGATTTGAGACGTGCCTGTCTCCTAGCACCGCTTTGGGATCCCAAATAAACGTTGTTTGCTTCTCCACCCCTGGTGTGTTTAGTGGTGCGAAGCACACCGGGCAACGAACCCCACTGTTGCTGTCCTCGGGCCTCTGTGCCGGCAACACCTGCAATGTCAGTCTGATCACCAGGAGTCACCACAGAATTCTCTGCTTTTCGGTCATATTCAGCTGTGTTATGGGCTCTAACCCCAGCACATTATATATGAACTTTTGGGGAATTTGAAATATAAACTCCAGGTAACCTGCTAGACGGTTGGTTTGCTCAGCATTTTCTGGGTACCAGCCCCCTACGCACTACAATTACTGAGCTGTCTGTGAAATATATGTAGGCACCCTTTACGAGAGGGGCCTCTGAACTTTACTGGGATTTGGGAGTGTTCCAGGGGAAAAGCCTGTGTGCTGCAATCTAGCCTTAGAGACTACAACTCCCATGATGCCTTGGGGGAAAGGGGGGCGATGTCCTCCTGCAGGGAGAGCAGGCAGTGGACTCCATTTTGGGAAAAGGAGTGAGATTGCTGCTGTGGAGCTCAGTCCATACCAGGAGCTGCTGCTAGGAAGCCAGAAGCTGCTGTTGAGAGCATGCAGGGGCTTTGATTGAGCAGGGAGCCCCAGAGGCTGTTGGTGGCTTCACTGGAGTCAGAGCAGAGACCCTTGCTGTGCCTAGAGCTGACTGAGGGAACTGCGAGTAACCCCCACTCTTGTTGGGAAAGTACTTGCAAGGGAAGGGGCAGCGCAGAGAGACTGAGTCTGAGGAGAGGCAGAGTGAACTTCCCATTGACCCAGAGCTGCTGACATTTGGTGGAGCCAGCTCCAATTTCTGAGGGGTTGGGCAGTTTTTTTGCCTTGGCTGGATTGATACACAGAATCAACAGAGTGCTGCCTCCAGCTGCAGATCTTCAAGCGCGCCCACGCAAGCATGTGTCTAGGATTCTGAAATCCAGAGGAGTGTACACTCAGGGGTGGGGTAAATGGTGGTAGTGCAAATGCCAGTTACATAAGTTTCATTTATTACTTTATATATTATATTTGTTAATTAATGTTATTCAACTGCTCCAGTGGATTTAAATTAGTAGTGACATTTAATTGTAGTCTGTTATACCCTGTTTCTTAAATTGTTAAGTAAATGAGTGTTAGCTCTAATTTAAGTATATTGAATGTATATTATTTATAACTGGTATTTGAGTTAGACCCATGCCACAGGTGATTATTAATTATTATTATTACTACTATTTGAAGGGGTTTGTTCCTGGAGGTTCCCAAGGCACGCCATTGAGCCAGTACAGGGGCCAGCCAGGTGGAGGCTTTTAACTTCCTTTAGGATTAAAGGGACTGCAGCAGAGGGGTGGACAGAGGATTCCCACTTATCCAACATCACCACTGGGATACTCAGGATCTCCTTTAATGTCAACAACATCAGGCACCCAGGCACACAGGTGAGTGTTGTCTGCTCCCGAGTAACCCAGGGAAGAAAGGAGGGTTACATATACATTAGGGCAGGTTTTGCTCCAAGACAATAATTTAGACGGACATTTCTGATTATCAAGGTCAGTGTCAGTTTCTCAGGCTGGCACAGAAGCACATCGGGTTCCCATGAACCAGCTACTGCTATGGAGTTCACTGGCCTGCCAGTCACATGGATCATTATGTTGTTAACACCAGCCCCAACAGGTTAAAATCACTGTATTATTTAAATAGTATCTGGGTCCCACATTCAATTTTATCATGATTTTTAATCTGTTTTGGAGTCTTTGGGACAGATTCACTCCCTGCGTTGCACCAGCACTTGCTGCTGTAACCCATGATCAGCCCCCTCTTTCCCCCCGCCACAGTGGCATTAAGTCTGCCTGGAGCTGGGACACAGCATGGGAAAGAGCCTGCAGCCCCCTCTGTGCTGGAGGAATGAGAGCAGCCCTGACACTGGGTAGTGGCGGCCTTGAGGGAATGAAACCAGTGTGGCCGTGAGAGGCACTGATACAGCACCTCTGCCATGCAGCTTGTGCTGGTCGGGCTTCTCTAGACTCCAGCTAGGAGTCAAAGCTTCTCTGCTCCAGCAGAAACCCTGTGGGAGGGAGGGAGGCAGGGCTCCCACAGGATAAATCTTCCTGCTGGCAGAGCTTCCAGTACCCTCATGGGCACAGGGCTTTGCACACTGCACCCCAACACACATCCCCTTAGTGCGAGTTATCAGCTCTGGGTATATTTGGGTCAAATCCTGCTCACCTCACACTTGCAAAACTTCTAACACCTTCAGTGAGTGAATGGGGGAGTGAGGAGCCAGGACTTGACCCTTTCAACTGTTGGAGTTGGACCAACCAGACATTTATTTATTGGGATTTAAAATACTAAATTGAGGCCTAGCAAAGGCATTAGGCACCTGGACAGCATTGATAACACACTCAAATCCCAGCAGCATTAAGTGACCATTTCAACAGGAGCTCAGCCAGCCAGACACCTACAGAAACTCCTTCCCACCCCTTTCTCGTATGTGATGTAAGGCCTGAGACCTCCCCAAATGCCCCATCAAAAAGCCGTGTTTTGCAGTGTGCCCAGAAGGTCACCAAATTCAGGCTATTTTTGTTCAAAGGGATGAGCACATTTCAGAGTCCTGGAGCCCTCACAGAGAGCACCCTGCCAGCAACCCCTCTCCTTTATAAAAGGGGGAAACAGCTTGGGCACCCTGCTGACCACAGCTGTGGCCGTATGGCACGGGGAGAGAGGTGATCCCTCAGGGAGGCCCAACGCAAACCATAACTAACACCGTAATGCCTTAACCTCCACCCAGAGCTGGGCAGCCAGTGCAAATCCTGCAGCACGGCTGTAACATGCTCCCAGCAAGATGCCCTGCTCAGCGAGTCACAACTATTTGCACCAGCTTCATTCTCTGAATAGTTTTAAGGTGCAGCCCCACATAGAGGTCACTGCATTAGACCAATCTCAAGGTAGTAAAAGCATCAGTAACAGTGGCAAGGTCCAATCCCAAAAGAAAAAGTCACAACCTCCAAGCCAAATGCAGATGGTAAAAAACTGACTGTAAAAGTTACCACCCTAGTTCCAGTTAACCCAGCTCCCCTGGTGAAGCAAAGACGAGACTAACCTGCTACGTCCTGAATTGTGAGGAGAAGAAGCCAGAGCACTGGAGTGGAGAGATGTCCCTTCATTGCCAGCCTGACTTGCTGTCCCCCCACTCACTGCACTGGCTGCACCTAAGCACCTGCCAGGGCTCCCCTGTATCTGACAAGTGACAACAAAGCAGTGGAAGGAAAATATATAGATTCAGAGGCTGGCATCAGCTGCGTGAAGGAACCAATAGCAAACCCACCTGCCTTTTTAGTTATTATCAGTGGTTTTATCTGTGAATGTATGCAGCTAAACATCCAATAAAACTTGAAAGCAACAAATATCACCATATATGAGTGATGAGCCCCCTCCTGACGTCAGGTTTACCACATCCTCAGATCATCGGGTAACCCCCAGTCCCTGGTATGGAAGAGAAAAGTTCTGTATAAACTGTATCCATGCTGTTTCTCGCCCCAATAGATGCTATATCATATTAAACATGAATTGGGAGACATTAGAGGCTGGTACTTTTTTAAACTAGGGAAAAAATTCTCAGTGACAAAGGTGATCATTACAAGACCAGATTCCAAGTGTAGGACATGCCCAATTGTAGACAAGAACAAGTCACTAAAACTAGATTGTGCCACTCAGATCAGCTGTTGAAGAGAAAGTACCTCAGCACCATCTGTACTATTGATAATTCTTAGTGCTCTCTGCAGAGTCCATGGCCGTCGATGGTAGCTGTAGTCTTTGAGGCTCCTGCATTGACTATGATCACTAGTGATAGAGGCACAGCTTAGGACTTCCTGAGTAGGCCATGATCCTCTCCTGTAGTAGCAGGATATCTAGGGTTGTCAACTGTCTAATCGCACAAACACCCTTGACCTGCCCCAGCCCTGTCCCTTCCCCTAGGCCACGCCCCCGATTACTCCATCCCCTCTCCCTCCATCACTTGCTTTCCCCCACTCTCACTCACTTTCACCGGTCTGGGGCAGGAGTTTGAGGTGTGAGAGGGAATGTGTGCTCTGGGAGGGAGTTTGATTGCGTGGTTTGGGCTCTGAGCTGGGGCAGGGGGTTGGGGTGCAGGAGGGAGTGTGGCATGTGGGCTCTGGGAGGGATTTTGGGTGCAGGAGCGGGTTCGGGGTATGGGCTCTGGGACGGAGTTCAGATGTGGGGTGCAGGCTCTGGGCTGGTGCAGGAGGTTTGGGTGCAGGAGGGGGTGCAGGGTGCAGGCTCTGGGAGGAAGTTTGGGTGCTGGCTCTGGGCTAGTGCAGGAGGGGGTGCAGAGTGCAGGCTCTAGGAGGGAGTTTGGGTGCGGCCTCTGGGCTGGGGCAGGGGGTTGGGGTGCGGGAGGTGGTGAGGGTTGCAGGCTCCGGCCTGGCAGCACTTACCTTGGGTGGCTCCCAAAAGTGACCGGCACATCCCTCTGGCAGCGGCTACTAGGTGGGGCGAAGGAGATTCTGTGCGCTGCCCATTCCCACAGGCACCGCTCCTGCAGCTCCCATTGGTCACAGTCCCTGGCCAATGGGAGTTGCAGAGTTGGCGCTTGGGACTAGGGCAGCGCGTGGAGACCCCCTGCCCACCCAGGGGCCACAGGGACGTGCTGCCCGCTGCTGGGAGCGGCGTGTGGCCAGGGCAAGCAGGGAGCCATGCTTTAGCCCCATGCTGCACTGCCAGACTTTTAGTGCCTTAAACCTCCTGGATTGGCTGGAATAGCCTCTGGGAGATAGAGCCTGATTCCAAGAGACTCCCAGTGAAAGCGGGATGGTTGGCAACCCTAAGGATGTCCTGCATACACCATGCCCATCAATCCTGTCAGTAGTAGGATGGGTCGTTGGAAACAAGTTTACTTAACTCATGTGAGTCAGACAATAACGGAACAGACACAAGGCAAGGGGCAGTAAGGACAGAATGATGACTGGCTAGCACCACACCTACCTTAGGCTCTTCTATAAGGAGAGCTGTTACAAATACTTGGATTAAAGGAAATTTCTTTAATTCTTTACCTTGTCTCCCACACTGCTCTTTCTGTGTGTTTGCAGCCTCTACCTAATCCTCCTTCAAATCCAGCTCAGTTGTGATTCTGGCAAATTACCCCACAAAGAGTGGCTTGGCAAGTGTGGCTGTGCCTCTTAAATATAAATATATACCTATCTCATAGAGCTGGAAAGGACCCTGAAAGGTTATTGAGTCCAGCCTCCTGCCTTCACTAACAGGACCAAGTATTGATTTTGCCCCATATCCCTATGTGGCCCCCCTCAAGGATTGAACTCACAACTCTGGGGTTAGTAGGCCAATGCGCAAACCACCAAGCTATCTCTCCCCCCACTGAGTTAGCTTCTTTCCCTCTCCTTATTTTTACCCTCCTCCCTGGCCCAATCCTGCCATTCCCCCTCACTCTGCCCTCCCCCTACTTAAAAATAAAAACAACAAAATAGGAAATTGCACCCATCATCACCATGTTAATTTGTTTCTATGTTATATCTCCCATCTTCAATCCCGCATTTGTTCTTGAGACTTGTAGACAGTAAGCTTTCAGGAGCTGGGAGTTTGTCTGTATCTGTGACCTGAATGGGCCTTTGTGTGCTACAATAATATAAATGCGATAACAATATGAATAATAATAATAACTAATAATTGACCAATCTACAGGTCTATTTCTAGGAGGCTTAAAGAAGAAAGAAGCAAGCTGCATCAGTTAAAAAATAAACTAACCTGGCTTAGAACCGAAGTGATGGCAGCAATAAAAATTATATATATATGACAAGTAGCAGACAGATGAGGTATGAGTATATATTTGAATTTAGGACTTGTAGAAAATTCATAAGGGAAGCAAAGGCTGAGAAGGAGAAATCTATGGCCGCAGAATTAAGGACAATTAGAAGGAATTTGTAAAATATACTAGCAACAAAAAGAATCATAAAAATGGTATCGGTGCATTACTAAATGGCAATGGTAGAATTATCAGTAGAAATTCAGAAAAAGCAGATGTGTTCACTGTATACTTTTATTCTGTATTTGGGAAAAGGTCAGATCATGTGATCATATCACATGAGGATGATGAAGAAGCAGAAATCAGGAGAATGTTAAACAGCAACTGCTGTTAGACATTTTAAAATCAGCAGGTCTGGATAACTTGTAGCCAAGAGTTTAAAAAGAGGGGGCAAAGAAGTTCTTTGAAGCATTAATGTTGTTTTTCAATAACTCTTGAAACACTGTAGAAGTTCCACAAGATTGGGAGAAAGCTAATGTTGTGCCAATATTTAAAAAGTATAAACAACATGACAGGTAATTATAGGCCTGTGAGAGCAACCTCGATCCCAGGCAAAAATAATAGAGCTTCTGATATGGGACTTAATTAATAAAGAATTAACATTGTGTAAGGTGACTGTTGGCCCCTTACTGGAACTTAGTGGGGTTTTTGACTGGCCCTCTCCCAGTACCAAAGAAAGTGGAAGGGTGGATAAGAAATCAAGACCCTGAGACTGACTGTCCCCAGGGCCAATGGGGAGAAGCAAACACTCCAGGTCAGCCTGATTGACAGGGCTAACAGGCCAATGAAGGAGTCAGGAGCCCTGGGTCCCCTCCTCCATGTGAGCTGGAGATGCCTTAGCCAGAGCAGGCTCACTAAGGAGAAAGCAGCAGCAGCTTGAGCTGAGCTGGAAGCAGAGTCACAACAGCCAGGACCAGAAAGAAGAGCTGAGCTGGAGGCAGAGCAGCAGCAGCACTGAGGCAGGGTGCAACTGCGACTGGAGCAGGCCAGAGCCAGGTGCAGTGAGGAGCTGGAGAGAGCGAGGGGGGGACCCTGGATAGTGAGGGCCCAGCTCAGGGATGCCACCAGACAAGAGGTCTTGCAGGCTGGACTGGGAGGGGGATGTAAAACTCTAATGGGGGCTGACACTGGGAAGAAGGGTCCTGCCACCTAGAGCCTGAGGGCGTGTGGCCACACCACCACCAGAGAAAGTGACCAACCCACTGCATCCCTGCAGCACAGCCAGGGCCTGGGAAGGAGGACTGGAACATGTTTGAAGCAGACTGTGAACTTCCTGTACATTCCAGAGACAGCTGTTTGTGGTTCCCCCGTGCCCATGGGGAGGGGGAGGGGTTACTTGTTTTCCTTTAACCTGTCCCATTTTTTTCCTTATTTTTTATTAGTTGCTATTTAATAAATTGTATTTGTTTTGAATTATGCGTAATAATCAGTGGGTCAGGGAAGCATCTGGTGTGACGAGAGTACCCCAAAGTCTGGACATCATAGCCCCTGTCCTAAGTGACCATGACAAGACTGGGGGTCGAGTCTCCCAGGAATCCTGGGCCCAGCCTTGTCAGGGTTACAAGGACTTTGCCACACAGGAGAGTGGAAGGGGAGTCCTCGAGGTCAGGCAGACCCCTGGGTAAAGGGAACTGGAGCAAGGACTCAGATCCTTCCACTAGCCAAGTCCACCAGGGTAGTGTACAAACCAGGAAAGTTCCCCACAATAATGGGACCATTCATAGAATCATAGAATATCAGGGTTGGAAGGGACCTCAGGAGGTCATCTAGTCCAACCCCCTGCTCAAAGCAGGACCAGTCCCCAGACAGATTTTTGCCCTAGATGGCTCCCTCAAGGACTGAACTCACAACCCTGGATTTAGCAGGCCAATGCTCAAACCACTGAGCTATCCCTCCCCCCACTTCCATATTGTTGTATGGAAGATGGATCCTGTGAAACTAACTTGATATTTCTTTTTGGTGAGATTAGAATTTTTTTTTTTCATAAATAGTGTCATTGTGGTCATGGATTAAAAACTGGCTACCTGACAGGTGTAGCCTTTGATAAGTTTAGGGTGCAAATTGCACAGGTCACTAATAACAGGTTCTTTATTCAGGGAGCTACCTAAGATTATTATCGAGTGAGATTGGTGAATCAAATAAATAGGAACAGGAAGACTTTATTTAAAATCCAAATAAATCCAAGCATAAGCATAATTATATGGAAACAAATACATATAACAAAACACCCCCAAGGCTGACATACTCACAACTTTATGGAGACCACTAGAGATAAAGATGAAGAGAACAGTAAGTGGAGAGCACCAGACATGGGCAGGGAGGATCTGGTTTCCACGTTCCTGTGTTACCAGTGTTCCAACTAGGGGTTGATCTGACCATCTTTTTATAAGAGAGAGGAGGTAAGTGAGGTAATATATGTCACTGTAAACATCTTTTTATACCATTTTCCGTTACACCCCCCACATGTCTGGAACCTTTTTTGATTTAGGTTTCAGCCCGTTGCCCATATTTGTCATTCTGGGGCCCATGATCTAGGTTCCGCTTGCTAGCATAAGCTCTTTGTATCATTCTTTTCCCAATTCTTTCAATACATAGATGTAGTTTGCCCATGTTACAGTCACAGGTCCTCTAGAAATCTATTATTTCCAGCTTTTGTGGTGTCCTTGTGCATCCCAAGCTACATACTGCAAACTTTATTGCTAAATCTCATAACCTTAAATTAAGCTGCCATTCTAACTCCTTTGCTACATGGGCTATTATAACTACTAACAAGCCTCAGCTTATTGTTAAGCCTAGCTTAGTTGTTATACAGATTCTTACATTTACCTACTTGCATGTCTTTCATTACAGATGTCCCTTCTCACGAGCAACTCCTTATGCAGGAGGTACAGTCGCTCCTTAAGGCGTGGGCGGTGGAGGAAGTCCGCTTCCGCATGGTCTCCCTAGGCACTATTATCCCATCCCTGGATCCGTGGGATTGGTACGCTGCCCTCGACATGAAAGATGCGTACTTTCACATCACCATTCACCCCACTCACTGGCAATTCCTGCGGTTCGCCATAAACCAGCACCATTACCAGTTTACGGTCCTCCCGTTCAGCCTGGCGATAGCCCCCCACATATTCACGAAATCCATGTCAGTAGTGGCAGCCTTTCTGCGAAAGAGGAGAACACAGGTATACCCATACCTAGATGATTGTCTCCTTGCGGGTTGATCTGAAGAGGAGGTCTGCTCCCATGTAACGGTGACCCTGGATGCATTCCGCAGGCTGGGTCTTCTCGTCAACATGCCCAGGTCTTCCCTCATACCAACGCAAAGGCTGGAGTTCATCGGGGCAGTGCTGGACTCGGTGCAAGCGCGAGCGAGCCTCCCGGAATCCAGCATGTCATAGACTCGATGCTAAGGTTCCCCACTACCACGACCAGATGTTACCTGCAGCTCCTAGGGCACATGGCAGCATGTATTTACATAGTCAAATACGCTCGACTGCAGCTCGGGGCTTTACAAGCATGGTTTGCCCAGTCGTATCGCCTGGGCAGAGATCCCCTAGACCTTGTCATGACAGTTCCTGCCCAGGTGTTCGACTCCCTGTGCTGGTGGCTCAATTGGCCGGTAGTATGCGAGGCAATGACAGACTGTGCTAGCTCAGCTTCTCTCCTGCCATCACACTATCTTCCTAGCCCTGGTGCCCACAGACACAGAGCTTCACATGCCGAGCTGTGCATGTGCATACGGTGGCTCAGAAAATGGCAAGGCAGAGCTGCCGGAAAGTAGCTTTCTGAAGGGCGGGTGCATAGCTCCATCCTGGATTTCAAGTGCCCGAGTGATGGATTGTCTATTTCAGTAAATCTTGACAAGCAGCCAGTGAATGTAAGAGAGGTTCCATTAGCCAGCTGGAGAAGATCTTTCCACGGTGGTGTGTCTGGGGGAGGGAAGGTAACGATGGTTCTGGCTGGTTGGTTCTCATGTGAGTGCAGGTCTCAGAGTTCTCTCCTCTCTCTGGTACTTGTTCCTCAGTCAAGGCCACTGAACTGTTGAGCTGTTTCTGAGCATTTTGGGCTGGCTTGGTGGCCCCTGTGCAGTTTATGCAGAATGTCCTTTTTCACCCATGTGGGGATGACTAGTCTGGACCCCTTCAACAACAGACTGGGGCCTAGGCTAAGATCACCTGAAACCACCCAGTACAGTTTCATAGAGATGTCTGATGTTGCACTTTTGTCTGGCCCTCTTTGCAGTGGGTCATGACTTAGCAATTCATCTGCCTATGGTTTTTCTTTCACTTTGGAGGGTACGTCTACACCGTAATGCCAGGGTGTGATCACAGCTTGAGCTGACACACTGGCTCTAGCTTTAATCTAGCTAGCTCAGGTATCAGAGCAGTGAAGTCACAACAGCATGCGCTTCATCAGCTCTGTACAAGCCTATCCAGCTAGCCTGGGCCTAGCCTGAATTGAAGATTCTGCTGCTGCAGCTTCACTGCTCTGATACCTGAGTCACGTATATTAAAGCAGCGGTTTCCTAAGACTCACAACTAACTGCATTTTGCTTTTCTTATGACCCACTATTAGCTATATGCACCCTCCACCCCAGCACCACAACACTGAACCCTGGCCCAGTACACAGGGGAAGTCCCAGGGTTGGAGAGTGAGCCAGCACCTCACGCATCCACCAGCAGCAGCTTCTGTCCCAGGGGGCTGGGCCCGGCTCCCTGCTCTGGGTGTTGTGAGCTGGCACATGGGACTGCAATGCCTGTCAGATTTGGCTCATCGTCCCCTCCATAATTATGGAGGAGAGGCAGGGCCAGACCCTGAGTGGTGCTGCAACACCATGCGCCAGGTTGAAACATATGGAGTGGGGAGCTGGTTTTGACTTCTCCTCTAGGCAGCATGGACATTTCCCCAGGAGGCTCATATGCATATACATACTTCACTGATATTCTGAGCCTCACTCATCTGGGTTATGGCTTGAATGTTTCCTGGGTCTGCTCTGACCTCTGTCCATCAATGATTTGACCTGTTTTCTGAGACCTCACCCTTATTGTTTAATTTTAGGCCTAACTTCTCTAGTCCCTTTACTACTGCGAAGAGACATTGGCCATGTTGGCTCTGCATTGACCCTTATATGGGAATATCATTCATTTGGCAGAGGACCTCTTTATCCCTTATGACGTTTTCCCTTTGAAGTGTTCAGAGGCAGATGATTTGCTGAGCAGTACTTGACTGAAACAAAAGCCTCCTAAACCTTCTAGGTGTGATGAAAGCCGCCAATATGCAGATTCTCTCTTTGATCTTCTGGACCAGTCCAGATGCCTATATCTCCATGGAGACAGAGCAATCAGATTTCCAATGGCTCAAAACCTCTCACACAGGATAGTAACCATCCCTCAGCTTTTAGCTGTTCTGTCTGCTGCGGGTAGAGAATGCTGGATGAGAGAAGGTAGAAACAGGCCTTAGAGGCCTACAGGAAGCCCTGGGAACACACTGTGGTGTGCAGCTGCTCTAGTATGACATCTCCTGTGGACATGATGTGCAGCTCAAGTCTGTCTGGCACCGGTGAATCTCTTGCCAACCTCAATAGTTGAAACATCATGAATCAGGTCCCAGAATCATGACACTGGCTTAAAAATCATGCAGTGTTTTAAAACAATACGTTTGGGTTCTTGTCTTTTGCCTGCTGTGTCGGAGTCTTTTGGGGGCCCTCTGTTTTCAAACTGTTCTCCACAACCACGAGGGTTAGAACATCTCTGTGTTTAAATGGAGGCTGAGACTCTCATGCAGTCTTTGGACTCCAGGATCTGGGGCTTTAGAAACTCCTAATACGATCGTGGGCTTTGGCAACAGTGCAATGTTTCCTTCCGCCACACACTCACTACGCACCAGGACACAGGAGCTACACTAACAGCAGGGAGTTCTCCTGGGAAAGGATCCACCCCCTGTTCGGAAGCAGGCAGCCAGGACTACTCAGGCCACAGCAGCCCTGAGAGTCAGCTCCCCCGTGTGTGCCCCACCTCACAGCACGGTCTGGGGGAGAGAGGAGAAGCTGCTCGGGCAGATCCTAGAGTGCAGCGCACCAGCCCCCTGGGACATGCCCTGTGGGACTCAGGGGCATCTCAACCCAAGCTCCGTTTGCAGACACTGATGGGGCTGGGTCATATCAGAGCCCCTGGCTCTGGAGATTAGGGGACAAAGAGCAGCCTCCTCGGCAGGTAACCCAGAGAGTGGAGAGGGGAGGACAAAGGAAAGGATGTCATGTGCTTCACCTCTTCCACCGATCAAACCAACTCAAGCTGCATGGGGCTGCTCCCACCTCCCGCACCCGGCAGAGACATGGCAAAATGAAGCATGTGCCATGATGGTGGAATCACCCACTGACAAAGCCTGTCTTCAGGAGAGTCACTAATGCTGGCTATAGACCTTAGAGACTATAGACAGTCTTCTTGGGAAAACGGGAAGGCCTTACTTCCTGTGAGCAGAGGACAGCATGTCCAAAAACATCAATTGTTTTTGTGTGTGTGTGTTTTTAATTTCCCAGAAACACTTTGTTTTTCAATGGAAATCTAAACCCAAAACAACAACATTGAGGAACGTTTTGGTTTTTGAAAACCCCGCAGTGAAAAGGGGTGGGTTGTGCTGACTTGTTGTTCGGTGTCCATCCCATTTCTTTTCTTAGACTCAGGTCTACAGAGTGTCAGTCCTACTGAGCCTCAGGCCATGTGTCTTCAAGGTTTTGGAGATGTACCCCACCAGTCCTGGACATGATCCCTGCAAGCTTATGTGACACTGGCTTTGCTGACCCTGCTGCTGAGAGAGAGAGAAACTTTGTCTATCAACTGGCTGTTCCCAGTCTTCAGTCTGGCCCAAATGTCCATGGAACAAGGTCCACTGACCCAAGAGATGGTTTTAACAAAAAAATGAAAATTTTCACAAACACTTTGATTTTCCCAAATTTATATTTCTTGATAAAATTTCATAATCTTTTGGGGTTAAATCAGTAAAAGAATACAGGAAATCAGTGTGTTCCCAAAACTATATTATATAAAGTTTGTAATTTAAAAAGTACAGAAATGAGCTGAAAAGGCAGATGCAGACTTTGCCCCCTTTTTCACAAAGAAACTATTGATGTGACCTCAAAACTCCTTGGGAGTCATAATCTGATATGTCAGAGAGGAACCTCCGTCTGATTGCAGAATCTTTTAGCCTATGTGTAAGGGGACAGTTGTCCCCTTACTAAAACTCAGTGGGGGTGTTTTGGTTGGCTAGCTCCCAGCACTAAAAGAAAGGCGAAGGGTCGATGGGAAATAAGGACCCTGAGACTGACAGTCCCCAGGAACAATGGGGAGAGGCCAATGCTCCAGGTCAGCCTGATTGACAAGGCAGGCAGGCTAATCAGGGAGTCAGGAGGACAGGGGGGATCCCGTCCTCTGTGTGAGCTGGAATTGCCTGGGTCAGACAGAGTGGGGCTGAGCTAAGGCGAAAGCAGGGGCCCAAGCTGACCTGGGGAGCAGAGCTGTACCAGCCACAGGGGCCAGAAAAGCAGCCAAGGAAGGAGGTCAGTGCTGGGAGCAGTCACAGAAGCAGCCCACAGAGCAGACCTGTGCTGGGAGGAGAGCTGTAGCAACCAGAGCCAGAGGGAAGAAGGGTCCTGCCACCTAGAGCCTAAGATCGTGTGGCCAACACCAGAGCAAGTGTCTGACCTGCAGCATCTCTGCAGCACAGCCAGGGCCTGAGAAGGAGGCCTGGGATGTGTGAGGAACAGACTGAACTTCCCTTACATGCCAGAGACGCTAGTTGTGATGTCCCCGTGCCACATAGTGGGGTGACGTGTTTTCCTTTCACCTTTACCATTTTTTCCTTGTTTTTTTTTTAAACTGATTGCTGTTTAATAAAGTGTATTTGCTTTGAACTGTATGTAAGGGAAGCATCCAGTGCAGAGAGAGCACCCTGGAGTGGGGATACTCTAGCCCCTGCTCTAAGTGACCATGACAAGGTTGCGGGTCGAGCCCCCCAGGAATCCTGGGCCCAGCCTAGTTGGGGATACGAGGACTCTGCCACACACGAGAGTGGAAGGGGAGCTCTCGAGGTCAAGCAGGCCTCTGGATAGAGGAAGTGGGAGCAAGGACTCAGATCCTTTTGCTAGCCCACTTCACCGGGGTAGTGTATAAGCCAGGAAAGTTCCCCACAATAGCAGGACCATACCCCTGCTTACATATGTTTGAGACTGTGATGGATCTGCTAAGAAGGAGACTACAACACCCATGAGCCCCTTCTCCACAGCACATCCCTTTCCTCTGGCTGGATAAGGGGAAGAGTCCTGAACCAGGAGGTGGCTGGGCTATTGTAGGAAGCAGTGGCTGTAAGGCAAGTGAGGAGCTGCAGAGAGCTGGATGCAGAGGGTAATCCCCAGGAACTGTATGCAGAGCCACATGTGGAACAGGCTGTGACTGCTGGAGGTTATGTCTGGCTGCAGGTCTGTGAGAGGTTTATGGGGGAGCAGCAGTGGCTGAGCAGGGAGACAGTGCAAGGCGGCCCCAATGAGAGACACTAAGTGAACCTGGCCTGGAAACCTGCAAACTCCTATTTGTTTGATTAGAGAATGGACTGGAGAGGGCACCCCAGGCACTCCGCCTGAAGAGCCCCGACCCTCGACTGTACAGCCCCAGAGACCCAAACATTTACCACTGTTCCTTGCTGTGAACTCTAACTGTTGAAGCCTCGGTACCTACTGAATCTGCAACTTTCCCCTTTCCTGCCAGCTCTAGTAAAATACCCTTTCCCTTAGCCACGTGTTGAGCAGTTATTGGGACGCTGCACCTGCAAGGCCTAGCTAATGAAGCACCTACAGTGCTTGCCTCCAAGTTGCGGTACACCTGGCACAGCACTGGCACCCCAGGGGTTTGGTGTACTCCAGCATTGAGCTACCCCAATAATTACAGAACAGTGGATATTGTTTCTAATGGGTTAAAGCAGAACTTGTGCTGAGATTATCATGTTCCTCTTGTTGTTTTTACAGTGCGAACAGTGTGAACTTGCTCTGCTTGTGTGTCCAATGCATGTGTTTGAGCTGGTACCCCCACACCAATATGGCTGAAATACGCAACTTTCCCTCCTTGGTGTTTCCATCCCCCCTCATTCCTTCCACAGGGGGTGCTGTCCTGTCTCCTGTATGGCTAGAGATCCTGGTGTGCAGCAGTCAGGGGTGCTGGGAGAGGTTTAGTTTTCTGTGGCTAGTGACTGCCCCAAAGTTACTCCCGCCAGCGCCCTATTGCCTTTTGCTGCAGCTGCCATTCCCTGAGTACTAGGAGGTGACTGGGTTGGAGGCAGGGGGCACCTGTGTGACACTCTGTGCCTCGGGGGAACACCCTGCTCCCCCATGTTCATCCTTATAATATGATTGTGTGGTATCCAATGCAAAGTTTGTCATGTCGGGTGTCTTCGGAAGGCTCATGATGCACTGAGCATTGTTGTTATAGTAATGTTATAGATTGTAATTTCATGTATATAGTTATGAGGCTGAAAATGTATCCTCCTGGCTTAAAATAAGCCCTGGCAAAACTCTCCAGAAGCAGAGATGCAGTTCACACCTCATCAGGGCATGTATGGGACAAACCCAGCCCAGCCTCACAGGAACAAAGGACACTGGCCTAGGCAGCAACAAAAGATCTGTTGGACTCTCGAGTGAGTCAATACCCTCCCGTTGGTCAGTTTGGGACTATGATGAGGTTATGCTCACCTGACTCTGAAGAGGGGGTGCAAAGCCAAGAGGGAAGAAAGAACATGATAAAAAGGAGAGACGTTTGCCTTGCTCTCTCTCTTCCACCTCCATCGACAGACATCATCACCAAATGACTGAAGCGTTGATCAAAGGGGGGAGCCTGGCTGAAGGGCAACCAGCCAGTCTGTGATGAGAAGCATCTAAGTTTGTAAGGCACTGAAAGTGTTAAGATCAGCTTAGAATGTGTTTTGGTTTTATTTCATTTGACCAAATCTGACTTGTTTTGCTTTGACTTATAATCACTTAAAAACTGTCTTTTGTAGTTAATAAATCTGTTTGTTTATTCTACCTGAAGCAGTGCATTTCATTTGAAGCATGTCAGAGACTCCCCTTGAGATAACAAGCCTGATGCATATCAATTTCTTTGTTAAATTGATGAACTCATATAAGCTTGCAGCGTCCAGCGGGCATAACAGGACACTGCAAGACAGAGGCTCCTAGGATTGTGTCCGGGACCGGAGATATTGGCTAGTGTCTTTTGGTTGCACAATCCAAGCAGCGACTGGCCAAAAGTGCTCACTCACGTAGCTAGGAGCAGCCTACATGCCAGAGGCTGTGCGTGAACAGCCCGGGAGTGGGGGTTCTCACAGCAGATCAGGGTAAGGCTGGTTCCCAGAGTCAAGGATTGGAGTGACCTAGCAGATCATCGGTCCAGATAACACCAGGGGAATGTCACAACCTGTGAATCAGGGCAGCTACAGGTCAGAAACTGCAGCATTGTAGTCATAACATAGATCAGTGGTGGACAACCTGCCTCCCGCGGCCCGTCAGGGTAATTGGCTGGCACGCGGGAGGCAGGTTGCCCACCACTGATCTATGTTATGACTACAATGCTGCCGCAAGACACTTTGTTTACATTGACCGTCCGCAGGCACGGCCACCAGCAGCTCCCAGTGGCCACGGTTCGCCATTCCCGGCCAATGAACTGTCTAAATAATCCACTCTAACCCCCATACACATCACTGGCCACTAAAGTCTTCACTGCACAGAGCCCACCAACCTGAATTAGACCAAAGTGTTACTGTTACAGTCCTCAGGAGAATAAACTATTGTGTGCCACATGCAGAGATTAGGAGGGACTAAGGGGCACCAATATCTGAGACCCCCACAATGGCAAGGAATTGATTTAGTGAGATATACCCAGATCCTGCCCTCAAGGAACTGATGGGCAGGATCCCCTGGGAGGCTAATATGAGGGAGAAAGGAGTCCAGGAGAGCTGGCTGTATTTTAAAGAAGCCTTATTGAGGGTGCAGGAACAAACTATCCCGATGTGCAGAAAGAATAGCAAATATGGCAGGTGACCAGCTTGGCTAAACAGAGAAATCTTTGGTGAGCTTAAATACATAAAGGAAGCTTACATGAAGTGGAAATTTGGACAGATGACTAGGGAGGAATATAAAAATATTGCTTGAGCATGGAGGGGTGTAATCAGGAAGGCCAAAGCACAATTGAAATTGCAGCTAGCAAGGGATGTGAAGGGTAACAAGAAGGGTTTCTAAAGGTATGTTAACAACAAGAAAAAGGTCAGGTAAAGGGTGGGACCCTTACTGAATGGGAGAGACAACCAGTGACAGATGAGATGGAAAAAGCTAATGTACTCAATGCTTTTTTTCCCTCAGTCTTCACAGACAAGGTTAGCTCCCAGACTGCTGCACTGGGCTGCACAGTATGGGGAGGAGGTGAGCAGCCCTCAGTGGTGAAAGAACAGGTTAAGGACTATTTAGAAGAGCTGGACATACACAAGTCCATGGGGCTGGATGCAATGCATCCGAGGATGCTGAGGGAGTTGGCGGATGTGATTGCAGAGCCATTGGCCATTATCTTTGAAAACTCATGGTGATCAGGGGAAAAGGCAAATATAATACCCATCTTTAAAAAATGGAAGGAGAATCCAGGGAAGTAGAGACTGGTCAGCCTCACCTCAGTCCCTGGAAAAATCATGGAGCAGGTCCTCAAGGAATCCAATTTGAAGCACTTGGAGGAGAGGAAGGTGATCAGGAACAGTCAACATGGATTCGCCAAGTGCAAGTCATGTCTGACCAACCTGATTGCCTTCTATGAGGAGATAACTGGCTCTGTGGATATGGGGAAAGCGGTGGACATGACATACCTTGTCTTTAGCAAAGCTATTGATATGGTCTCCCACAGTATTCTTGCCAGCAAGTTAAAGAAGTATGGATTGGATGAATGGACTATAAGGTGGATAGAAAGCTGGCTAGATTGTTGGGCTCAACGGGTAGTGATCAACGGCTCGATGTCTAGTTGGCAGCCAGTATCAAGTGGAGTGCCCCAGGGGTTGGTCCTGGGGCCGGTTTTGTTCAATATCTTCATTAATGATCTGGATGATGAGATGGATTTCACCCTCAGCAAGTTCACGGATGACAGTAAACTGCGGGGAGAGGTAGTTACGCTGCGGGGTAGGGATAGAGTCCAGAGTGACCTAGACACATTGGAGGATTGGGCCAAAAGGAATCTGATGAAGTTCAACAAGGACAAATGCAGAGTCCTTCACTTAGGACAGAAGAGTCCCATGCACCGCTACAGCTGGGGACCAACTGCCTAAGTGGCAGTTCTGCAGAAAAGGAGCTGAGGGTTACAGTGGATGAGAAGCTGGATATGAGTCAACAGTGTGCCCTTGTTACCAAGAAGGCTAAGGGCATATTGGGCTGTATTAGTAGGAGCGTTGCCAGCAGATCGAGAAATGTGATTATTCCCCTCTATTCGGCACTAGTGAGACCATATCTGGAGTACTGTGTCCAGTTTTGGGTCCCCCACTACAGAAAGGATGTGGACAAATTGGAGAGAGTCCAGCGAAGGGCAACAAAAATTATTAGGCGGCTGGGGCACATGACTTATAAGGCGAGGCTGAGGGAACTGGGGTTATTTAGTCTGCAGAAGAGAAGAGTGAGAGGGGATTTGATAGCAGCCTTCAATTACCTGAAGGGGGGTTCCAAAGAGGATGGAGCTCGGCTGTTCTCAGTGGTGGCAGATGCCAGAACAAGGAGCAATGGTCTCAAGTTGCGGTGGGGGAGGTGTAGGTTGGATATTAGGAAACACTATTTCACTAAGGGGGTAGTGAAGCACTGGGATGGGTTACCTAGTGAGCTGGTGGAATCTCCATCTGTGAAGGCTGATCCCCACTTTGAACCTTAGGGTACAAATGTAGGGGCCTG
>NW_020695063.1:84721-130124 GCF_002925995.2 Terrapene triunguis
ATACAATCTGACCTGAAGGATGCTGGTAATTCACATACCCTGTGGGGTGAGTGAAGGGCACATCTCTGGCTATGGGTCCAGGGAAGTTCCACAATGGTCTTGGCCACCTCAGCCAAATAGAAGACTCCTTCTTAAGGGCAAATGCCCATCTCCCGCATTAATCATAGAGTCATAGAAGATTAGGGTTGGAAGAGACCTCAGGAGGTCATCTAGTCCAACCCCCTGCTCAAAGCAGGAGCAAGGATTACTAAGCATAAGCAAAACATCCACAGTGCTTGGGCTGGGTTAGCCCTAAAGAAGATATAGAGCTTGCTTAGAAGCTCCCATTGCTTTTTGAAACTTCTTTGTGTGTGTGTGTTTCCCTGCCTTAACCTTGTAAACAACTCATTTCTTCTCCTAGTTAATAAATCCTTAGATAATTTATTACAGGATTGGCTACAAGCATCTTTGGTGTGAGTTCTAAGGTGCAATTGACCTGGGAGAAGTGGCTGGTCCTTTGGGACTGGAAATAACCTGAATGCTGTTGTGATTTTTGATGTAAGGGGCCATCTAGCGCAAAGGTAAGCTCACCTAGCTGTCAAAATAGACCAGAGTACCCAAGGGGACTGTCTGTGACTCCATGGTTAGGCTGTGTATAATGCCTGAAGAGTTTACACTTGTTACATGGTTGGTGAAATCAAAGTATAGAATTCACAGCCAATCTGCTGTGCCCTGCTTCCTAACAGTCTGCCCTAAGCCTGGTACTCACGCACTTGAGCCACGGCAGGACAGCTTGCCATAGACCAAGGCAGGCCAAGAGCAGAGTCTGTGATTCACTCTAGCCATCTTGGCTGTGGTGCTGGTGGATGCCTCAAGCACAGCACAGCCCTTGGGCAGGATGTTCCCATCTGACATTGAGACAAAATGGCACAAAGGATAAAAGGGATGTGACTCAAAGTCATGAGAATCTCCTGGGCTGATCTCTCTGCTCCGGGGCATAGGCGTGCGCACGGCGTGTGCCGTGTGTGCCCCGGCACACCCTAATGCCCTGAGCTCCGGCTGGGAAGGCTGCTCCTCCCCTCCTCAGCTGTTTGCTGGGCAGGCTCAAATCAACTGCTTCCTGCCTCCCTGCTCCGGCAGGGGCAGCGTGAGTCTCACACACACACAAAAAAAAGCCTTAGGGTTACGTGTGGGCGGGAGTGCGGGGCTATCAGCAGCAGCACAGCCAGCCCCTGCTTACCTAGGGCCGCCCCGCACCTCTTGGGCTGGTGGCCATGGTGTCCACGTGTATGGTTGCTCCCTGCCAGCCAGGCTCCACTCCGGCCACAGAAGGCAGCAGGTGACCCAAGGGAGCCCAGCTAGGCTAGGGCTGGGTGCAGTGGGAGAAGCTCTAGATACCAGCAGGAGCCATGCAGGGGTGGGGGAAGAGAAGCCTCAGACGGGGCTGGAGCCACATGGTGGAAGGGAGTGGGGGTGGAGAAGCCCGGACCCCGGCAGGAGCTGCACTGGGGGGGAGGGGAGAGAAGCCCGGACCCCGGCAGGAGCTGCACGGGGGGGGAGGGGGGCGACGGAGGAGCCACACTGGGGCAGGGAGGAGAAGCCCTGGACCCTGGCAGAAGATGTGGGGTTGAAGTCCCCATCTCGGGAGCCCCAGCCACCCTAGTGGCAAAAGTTGCAGGGCTGAAGCCCTGACACCACTCTGTGTGGAGCTGGCCTGAGCCCCTCTGTCTCCCATCCCACCTGTGGAGCTGGGGCTGCATGCTTCTGCAGGGCAGTGTTTGGCTCTGCGGGGAGGCTAGGACCCTCATCTCATGGTAAGGGGTCCAGGGGGGTTGGATAAGGGGTGGGGGCAGTCAGGGGACAGGGAGCAGGGTGGGTTGGATAGGGGATGGGATCCCGGGGGGGGGGCTGGGGGCAAGGGGCTGGGGGGGTTGGATGAGTCAGGAGTTCTGGGAGGGTTGTCAGGAGGCAGGGGTTGGAAAGGGGTTAGGGGAGGCAGGGAGCAGAGGGGGTTGTATGGGTCAGGAGTTCTGGGGGGGGGCTGTCAGGGGGTGGGGAGCGGTTGGAGAGGCGGGCAGTCCTGGGGGTCTGTCTAGGGACAGGGATGTGGATAAGGGTCGGGGCAGTCAGGGAACAGGTAGGGGGTAGGGTCCTAGGGGGGCAGTCAGGGGACAAGGAGCAGGGAGGCTTAGATAGGGGGAGGGGTTCTGGGGAGCAGTTAAGGGCAGGGGTCCCAGGAGGTGGTAGTCAGGGGACAAGGAGCAGGTGGGGTTGGGGGTTCTGAGGGGGGCAGTCAGGGGGCGGGAAGTAGGAGGGAGTGGATGGGGGCAAGATGAGGATGGGGCTAGGGCAGGGTGGGGCTCCCTGGGTGCACACCCTAATGAAATGGGCTGCGCACTCCTATGCTCTGGGGGGAGGAGGGAGCCCATCCAGCAGGCCAGTGGCTGTGGTGGGAGGGGGGCACAGAACATCCCCTGCCCCAATGCTCCAAAGCAGTTTTCAAATGATAGTTTAGCCTGGCCCCAGACAGTCACATTCTTGACCCATAACTGGTTACACTCCAAGGCTGCAGGATGGGCAGAGTGACATTAACTGTCCCTAGAATTGGGACTTGCAGAGTATGATGGGAAGGAAGCCCATCTTCATCTGTCTACATGAGTAACTGCTGGTCTCACCACAGCCCCAACTCCTGCAGTATTCACAGCTGGGGTGGGAGAGAAACAGAATTTTAGTTTGCAGGCCACTGTAAAACAAATTGAAAAAATAATTTGGGGTTGATCAAAAATGACTTTTTTTGAAAATTTTGGCTAAGTTAAAAGTTTAAAAAAATAGAAAAATTCATATTGAATGAAACAATTTTGGATTTTTTGACATTTTCACAATGTTTTATATTTTTTATACATACATTAAAGGAAATTTGTAAATGAAAGATAATTGCAAATTGAAAAAAACAAAATGTTCAGTGTAGAAAATGTTGAAACAAAATGTATTATGTGTGTTTGTGTTTGGAACAACTTGGTGAAATTGATGTGAATTTGTAAAATGTTTTGGTATCTCCGAGTCTATTTTTCACTGTTGTATTTGTGTGATGAGGAACATGTGTAATCACTCAGGGTATGTCTACACTACGAGAGTAGTTCGATTTTACTTAAATTGAATATGTGGAATCGATATTACAAAGTCGAACGTGTGTATCCACACTAAGGACAGTAATTCGACTTTGTGAGTCCACACTAACGGGGCAAGCGTCGACATTGGAAGCGGTGCACTGTGGGCAGCTATCTCACAGTTCCCGCAGTCCCCGCTGCCCATTGGAATTCTGGGTCGAGCCCCCAATGCCTTCTGGGGAAAAAAATGTGTCGAAGGTGGTTTTGGGTAACTGTCGTCATCCAACCGTCACTCCCGCCCTCCCTCCCTGAAAGCGCCGGCGGGCAATCAGTTCGCGCACTTTTCTGGTGAGTGACAGCGCGGACGCCACAGAACTGCGAGCATGGAGTCCGCTGCGACCATCGCTGCAGTTATGGCCATTGTCAACACCTCGCACCTTATCATTCACCTTTTCCAGAGGCAGATGCTGAGAAATCGGGCGAGGAGGCTACGGCAGCGCGGTGAGGACATGAAGTCTGAGAGTGGCACAGACCTGTCACAAAGCACGGGACCCCACGCCGTGGACATCATGGTGGCAATGGGTCATGTTGATGCTGTGGAACGGCGATTCTGGGCCCGGGAAACAAGCACGGACTGGTGGGACCGCATAGTGCTGCAGGTCTGGGATGAATCACAGTGGCTGCGAAACTTTCGCATCCGGAAGGGAACTTTCCTGGAACTTTGTGAGCTGCTGTCCCCTGCCCTGAAGCGCAAGGACACCCGGATGCGAGCAGCCCTGACTGTCCAGAAGCGAGTGGCCATAGCCCTCTGGAAGCTTGCAACGCCGGACAGCTACCGGTCAGTCGCGAACCACTTTGGCGTGGGCAAATCTACCGTGGGGGTTGTTGTCATGCAAGTAGCCAACGCAATCGTTGAGGTACTGCTCTCAAAGGTAGTGACCCTGGGAAACGTGCAGATCATCATAGATGGCTTCGCCGCGATGGGATTCCCAAACTGCGGTGGGGCTATAGATGGAACTCACATCCCTATCCTGGGACCGGACCACCAGGCCAGCCAGTACATTAACCAAAAGGGCTACTTTTCAATGGTGCTGCAAGCACTGGTGGACCATAGGGGACGTTTTACAAACATCAACGTCGGATGGCCGGGCAAGGTTCATGACGCTCGTGTTTTCAGGAACTCTGGTCTGTTTAGACGGCTGCAGGAAGGTATTTACTTCCCGGACCACAAAATAACTGTTGGGGATGTGGAGATGCCTATAGTGATCCTCGGGGACCCAGCCTACCCGCTAATGCCCTGGCTCATGAAGCCCTATAATGGCGCCCTGGACACTGAAAAAGAACTCTTCAACTACCGGCTGAGCAAGTGCAGAATGGTGGTGGAGTGTGCTTTTGGACTTCTCAAGGGGAGATGGAGAAGCTTACTGACTTGCTGTGATCTCAGCGAAACCAATATCCCCATTGTTATTGCAGCTTGCTGTGTGCTCCACAATCTCTGTGAGAGCAAGGGGGAGACCTTTATGGCGGGGTGGGAGGTTGAGGCAAATAGCCTGGCTGCTGATTACGCCCAGCCAGACAGCCGTGTGATTAGAAGAGCCCAGCGGGACGCGCTGTGCATCCGGGAGGCTTTGAAAGCTAGGTTCCTGAGTGAGCAGGGTAACCTGTGACTATTAAGTTTGTTTACAGAGAAGCTGAACCTGCCCCCGTTTCTTTACCCAGTGAATGTTCACTATCCTCTCCAGTTACATATCCCGTTCCCCCCATTCCCCCCCTTCCAACACACGTTTAAAAATAAAATCACTGGAAATTTGTTAATGAACACCGTTTTCTTTATTACTGTTTTCACGGTAAAGTGTTGAAACTGGGACGCAGACTGTGGTGGGGAGCGGGTGTAGTGTAGTGATGCAAAGGACGCTTCTAAACTCGAGGAATGACAGGCTCCTGCTCCTACAGCGGTCCGCACTGGTGGACTGGTTGTTTCAACGGAGCCTGCCACCCCTCCTGTTCGGGACTCTGTGTGTGGGGGCTATGTGACTTTGTGGCAGGGGGAGGACGGTTACAGATCCCCTGCTGCGTGGCTCTGTGATCCAGGATAAGGACCGCTGCATAAGATCTCTAACCGCCCTCCCCCGCCACAAAGTCACATAGCGCCCCCCCCCCACAGAACATGAAAACCACTTCCCAGACTGACCAGGGTGCCTAGTGACTGCAATGTGTGTGTGACCTGCTGCTGAACCTGCCCCCGCGTCTGTACCCTGGTAAAGGTGACTGTCCTCTCCAATTACCAACCCCTTCCCCCCCTTCAAACAGACTCTCCTCTAAAAGAACATGATGGAAACAGTAATTAACAGAAACGTATTTTTTATTAGCAACTACACACTTAGGGGATGAAACTGGGACGGGGGCTTGGGTGAGGCGGGAAGGAAAGGACTTATCAAATTTTGGGGAATGACAGCCTTCTGCTACTTGAGCAGTCTGCAGGGGTGGAGTGAGAGTTTTCACGGACTCTGCCGCCCCTCCTTCTTTGGACTTTGGGTGAGGGGGGTATGGGACTTTGTGGCGGGGGAGGGCGGTTACAGATAGACTGCAGCGGGGCTCTGTCCTCCTGCCTCCGGTCCTGCAGAACATCCACAAGGCGCCGGAGCGTGTCCGTTTGCTCCCTTATTAGTCCAAGCAGCGTTTGAGTCGCCTGCTGGTCTTCCTGCCGCCACCTCTCCTCTCGTTCAATGTGTGATCGATGGATTTAGGACAAGTTCTCCCTCCACTGGGTCTGCTGGGCTGCCTGGGCTCGGGAGCAGCCCATAAGTTCCGAGAACATGTCGTCCCGTGTCTTTTTCTTTCTACACCTAATCTGTGCTAGCCTCTGGGAGTGTGGTGCCAGGGTAGGTCGGGAGACAGTCGCAGCTGTGGGATGGGAAAAAGGGAGTGAATTCCTCAGAAAGATAAATTTTGTTGTGAACAAAGAACATAGTCTTTCTCTATGAAAAAGAACATGCACAGCACCTATCACATGCGCACTCAGGACAAGGTCGAATTTTCGGCCTTCGCATTCAGTGCCTGGGGTCTTGCAGTGCAGATCAGACAAGCGGGGCAGGACAGCGGAATTTGGGTAGCAGGCTGACATGGTAAGCCGTAGACTTGTGGCTGCTTAAAACTTTAATAATAGCACTGGCCTCCTTTCACGTTCAAAGCAATGCTCCTAGCGTTGGCCAGTTCCTGCTGCCAGCAATCCGGCAAGCATGAACTCTGCCCCTGTCCCACCCCCTCGCGGCTGTCCCAGGGAAAGATGCCTGTATACTGCCCCTCTCCCGCCTCCACCGCGTGGCTGTAAACCGCCGGTTACAGTTCTGTAAAGGAACAGGCAAGCAGTCCCAATACTAACATTCCCCTACCTAATTCAAAGCAGGTCACCATGAGCGACATCACTCTGATGAGGATTTCAGAGACCGAGAAAGAACGGATGCTTCGTGAAAGCCTGCAAAAACCAGGGCCGTATGCCGCCATGCTCTGCAAGGCAATGATCCCGGAGTACTTGCTGATAGCCTGGCGCGGAAACGTTTCCTACTACGGAGGACACAATAAGGTTCCTCTCCCAAGGAACCTCATGCAAAGGCTTTCCAATTACCTCCAGGAGAGCTTCATGGAGATGTCCCATGAGGATTTCAGCTCTATCCCCGGACATATAGACCGAATTTTACTGTAGCTGCACTGGCAAGGACTAAACAGTAGAGCGCCTAGGGCAAACCAATCATGATAAACCGGACATTGTTAGATTTTTTTGCAGTAGTTGCACTGCCAAGGACTGAAATGTTAAGCGCCTAGGGCAAACAAATCATGAAAAACCCACTGTTAATATTAATGTTCTGTTCAAAATAAATGTTTACATGTTTAAAACACTTACCGACTGATCCTTCCCCTGATTCTGGGTCCGGGTTAACGCCTGGGGACGGTTGGTAGGGGATCTCTGTGAGGGTGATGAAGAGATCCTGGCTGTCGGGGAAATCAGCGTTGTAAGCGCTGTCGACTGCCTCGTCCTCCTCATCTCCTTCCTCATCTTCCCCATCCGCTAACATGTCCGAGGAAGCGGCCGTCGACAATATCCCATCCTCAGAGTCCACGGTCAGTGGTGGGGTAGTGGTGGCGGCCGCACCTAGGATGGAATGCAGTGCCTCGTAGAAACGGCATGTCTGGGGCTGGGATCCGGAGCGTCCATTTGCCTCTTTGGTCTTCTGGTAGCCTTGTCTCAGCTCCTTGATTTTCACGCGGCACTGCGTTGCATCCCGGCTGTATCTTCTCTCTGTCATGGCTTTTGAGATCTTCTCGTAGATTTTTGCATTCCGTCTTTTCGATCGCAGCTCGGAAAGCACAGACTCATCGCCCCACACAGCGATCAGATCCAAGACTTCCCGATCAGTCCATGCTGGGGCCCTCTTTCTATTCTGAGATTGCATGGCCATCTCTGCTGGAGAGCTCTGCATCGTTGCCAGTCCTGCTGAGCTCGCCACGATGTCCAAACAGGAAATGAGATTCAAACTGCCCAGACAGGAAAAGGAATTCAAATTTTCCCGGGGCTTTTCCTGTGTGGCTGGTCAGAGCATCCGAGCTCGGACTGCTGTCCACAGCATCAACAGAGTGGTGCACTGTGGGATAGCTCCCGGAGCTATTAGCGTCGATTTCCATCCACACCTAGCCTAATTCGACATGGCCATGTCGAATTTAGCGCTACTCCCCTCATTGGGGAGGAGTACAGAAGTCGAATTTAAGAGACCTCTATGTCGAACTAAATAGCTTCGTTGTGTGGACGGGTGCAGAGTTAATTCGATTTAACGCTGCTAAATTCGACATAACATCCTAGTGTAGACCAGGCCTCACAGTCAACAGCAACATTGAACTCTTTTATTTTGTTTGTCAAGAACTACAAAACTACAGATGAACTTCCTATTAGCAAGGAGGAAGCTGAACTGAACCCTGAGCAAAATCTCTTCCTTCTAGACAACAACTGGTGGGTACTAACAGCAGTGTTCCTGGTGAATGCCTTCCCCTTCATGAAACTACAGTGCCCCCATGTATACATAACCCTCGCCCCCCCTTGGCAACACAATCATCCAACCATCGTGAGTGATCTCGCCTGCGCTGTGGTGTCTCTACAACACTCGGCAGGGCAGGTGTCTTTGGTGACTGAAATTCAGCATGAACCCCTGTTGAGACAGGAGTGTTCATAGAATCATAGATTATTAGGGTTGGAAGGGACCTCAGGAGATCATCTAGTCCAACCCCCTGCTCAAAGCAGGATCAATCCCCAACTAAATCCCCAAATGGCCCCCTCAAGGATTGAACTCACAACCCTGGGTTTAGCAGGCCAATGCTCAAACCACTGAGCTATCCCTCCCCCCTTTGAGTAGCAGCTTTGGTGAGCTCAGAGTGTCGGAGGCTGCAGGCTGTACCGATAATGAAGAATCGATGGTTGGCTCTAGAGGAGGCACATCTGATGGCTTCTCTGGAGTAATGTTGCTCGGAGATGAGGAGCTTTTCAGCTGAGCAATGTGGTGATGCCAAACTTGTCCACTGGCAATCTGAACCTTATATGAGATGGAACCAGTGACCTCAATGACTGCTGAAGGAACCTACCTCCATAACTTCTACAAATACACTTTCTTTTCGTGTGAAGGAACCACAGGGTAGATGATAGGGTGGAATCCACAGCATGATCCTGCTTGTGTTCCAATTCTTCAGATAGGTCATGGTTGAGATGGTGAACCCATGTCTTAAGACATTGTCCCATGAGTAGCTCGGCTGGGCTAACTCTGGTACTTGGGCATGGAGTGACATGTTGTGTAATGAGGAATCTGGCAAGCCTTGTCGGCCAGTCTCCCTTGATGATCCTCATTATAGCATCTTTGGTTGTCTGCACCATCTGTTCAGCCGGATCATTTGCTTGGCGATGGCATGGGGCAACGGTGACAGCTCGAATGAGGTTGTTTTTGGTGAAGTCCTTGGACTCGTCAGAGGTAAAAGCAGTTTTGATATCAGATATGATAGTATCTGGTGACAAATGAGTCATGAACAATTAACGCAGAGCAATGATCATTGCAGTAGTACTTAGCATGACACTCCACCATTGCATTTGTGGTGACATGACTGAAGGTGTTAACTTGTTATCGGAGAGAATTCCTAGATGTGTCTTGTAGTCAGTATGAATCTCAAACACAGACTGTAAATGTAATTGTGGAATTTCTTGGCTGCAGCAATGGCAGTGAGATCATCTTTATCAATTTGTGCATAGTTTCTCTCGGAGGATGTAGGTGATAGGTGCCTCTTTTCTCTCTGGAAAGGGACGGCCGAGAATGGCTCCAATGCCATAATGTAATACATCATAGGTAATGATCAATGGCCTCTGTTCGTCGTAGTGAATGATGATGGAGTCAGACGTCAGTAACTTCTTGACATTCCTGAAGACTTCTGCGTGCTGGCAAGTCCATTTCCTTGGAGCTTCCTTGTCAAGACGGTGATGAAGAGGTTCAGTAACTGTTGCCTTTTTTTTTGAAAATATGGTGGTGGAAGAGTTGCCTGGATTTGAGGGGTGTGTGTACCCCAGAATGTGATCAAGATAATTGCAACCATATCATGTGCATTCAGCCACTATGACTTAATAAAATAGAACACCACATAGTTAAATAAGCAGGCTTCTGAAGGCAAGATCAATGCTAGCTGTACGCTGGCAGTCCTAGCAACCAACCAGGAGCTCCCTCAATGCTCACCTAGTCCCTGCTAGCAAACCGTCCGTGGCACTGCTGGTCTTCCAGGCAGCTAGGACTGCAGTCCTTTCTTCTGCTCCAAGCAGCAACTAAGTACTGCTCTGCTCTGTACCTCCTTTTGTATGGCCCTCCTAGGCCCTGATTGGCTGCTTCCCCTACAGCCACTCTAACCTGCTTGGAGGACCACTCCACTGCTCTTTCCCTAGGATGGGTGTGGCAGAACCCTAAGGTCTCCAGCAGGAGGCCTTTGGGCCTAGTCCACCCCTTCACAGAGTCCTAAGAGAAACATTTTTCCTGACACCTTTTCTCCCCAGCAGGTAAGCAACTGGCCACTGCAGACCAGCTGTCAATTAGTCAATACCTGCCCAGAATTTAGATAAATGTTTGGGATGTTCTATTCCTATTTCTTATGTCTCTATGTGCTTAAATCAAATAAATTGTAGTTTTAAATAAGAGCATGCTTACTTGTATCAGTTTTCATCAGCTGGAGTGCTATGTTCTCATTGAGTTATTCCTGACACTGCCTGGAGTAAAAAAGTTAAGTTACCACTGCTGTGGGTTTTGAAAACCCTGGTAACAGATGGTGAGCAACCCTAGAAAAGTTTGAAGTTCCTCTTTGGATTTTGGATCATGGATTGCCCGTACCTTGTTTTCTGTTTGATGGATAACAAATGCATCGATAGCCCAAGAAGATGAAACTTGTAGCTCCAAATTCACATTTTGCCTCTTGATTCAAATACTCGACTTTGCGAATCAGCACAAGACTTCTTGAAGTTGCTTGGCAAACTCATCCTTGGTTGATACCATAATCAGGATGTTGTCAAAATATACTTATAGCACCTGGAATTCTGGAAAGTAGAGTTGCCATAAACTATTGGAAAATTCCCAGTGCAATGGAAATTCCAAACTGGAGACACCCGACTCAAAATTTTCAATGAGTGATCATCATCTGTTCATCTGCCGCATCTTTGTCAACAATCACTTCTTACATTTTTGGGCAAGATTGAGTTTTGTGAAGACTTTTCCTCCAGCAAGAACAGGGAGCAGTTGGTTAACAGCAGGCTGTGGGTAAGAGTGCTGTTTAAGTGCCTTGTTCAAAGTGCACTTATAATCTCCACAGATTCTCACGTTGCCATTCAGCTTGAGTATGGGTACTTGGTGTAGCCCATTTCATATGTGTAGCTGGCTCAAAGATTCTCTCTGCAATGAGACATTCTTGTTCTGTGTCAGTCTTGGGACGTAGGGCAAATGGTACATTCCCGACCTTCATGTGGATTGGCACGACTGTCGGATCCAGGAAACAACTCTGGAAGTCCCCTGTAATCTCCCAATTCTTCAGAAAAGACTTGAGGGAATTCATCAGTGATCTTTCTTATTTACACTTTGTTGATGGCATAGATGCCTTGCATGTTGATTCCCAACTGTGTGAACCAGTTCCTGCCTAAGACGCTTTTATGTTGACTTTTTGTGATGATGAAAGATAATCTTGCATTGAAAGAGCCATAGCAAATATTCACATTACAGCTTCCAATGAGGTCAACATTTTGTCCATTGTAGTCTTGACGGCTGCACAATGGATTTGACAAATTGGGAGGACAGTGCGAGAAAAACTGACCGAATGTGTCTTCATGGATGATTGACACTGCAGAACCAGAGTTGACTTCCATTTTGCACTCATGATAATTGATAAGCACTGTTGCAAATATTTCAGAACCTCAAGATTTCTTGTTGTGGATGGCTCTAAATGTAGAAAGCTTCTTGATATCATTTTCAAAGGAAGCATCAAGTATGTCTGATGCACAAGGATGAGAATACTGGTCATTGTCATTTTGTTTCATGCTTTTAACCTTTGACTCGCAGACTGTCTCAACGTGACCTTTCTTTTTGCAGAAATGGCACTTTGTGCCTTTGATTTTCCAAGCAGAGTGTTGATGCTGTCCCCCTTAGCCTGAGCAGATGTTCAGGTGATTAATCTTGTCCGATGACATTAATGTGATTGAGTTCCCATTGTTCCGCTGCATTTGTCAATGGCGATGATCTTTCTGATTGTGAAGTACAGCATTCATATTGGTTGCCATGACACAAATTTCCTCAGTGTGCAATGATGCTGTTTCAGCAGGCAAGGCCTTTTCCTGAGGGACGGTGAATGTCAAATTTGGTTGGTGATGTGATGCAGCTTGGCAATATAGGTGGCGATGCCCTTGCCAGCTCAATGATTTCATTTATGAAATTGAAATCTCCAAACAGTGACAGATGGCATAGGTGAGAAATGTGCCTTCAGCAAAGCTACGATTTTGTCGTATGACTTGGTCTTGGGCAAAGCAGGTGCAATGAGTGATCTTATGATGAATGTCAAATATCTTGGACCCACAGATTGTCAAGAGAACAGCCTGTTTCGGTTAGCAGTCATTGATCTTATTTCCTTCAAGATAATAAGAAAGTGTTTCTGAATGAGAATGCCACGATTCAGGGTGACTTATTGTCAGTTATTGATTTGAACTGGGACCATATAGAACATGGTTGCAACCAAGGTCCTGTGGTGGCACCAAATCTTGTATAAAAGGGGTCTATGGAGAGGTTATGGTTTGCTGGTTGTGATTATGGTATCTATATGTGTGTATCATTTTTGTAGTTGAAGTTATGAATATTGGCTCTATACTGTCTGTGTTTCAAACTTATGCTATGCTTCTGGGTGACACCAGAAGCTCTGCCTAGCCTGCTTGATGGCCCATTAAGGACCATCAGCTATACAACTGACCCACTGAGAGAAGGCAAATATGCCTTGAGACTCAGCAAAGTATGCAGGGACTTGCCCATGTGACTCCAGACTCCATTTTCCTGTAATTTTCCACAGTAAGAACAAAGAGGTGTTCTTACACCTGGAAAAGACTATAAAAGGCTGATGCCTCATCTCCACCTTGTCTTCAATCCTGCCTCTTACCTCTGGAGGGACTTTGCTACAAACAGAAGCTCTGAACAAAGGACTGATGACCCATCCCAGCTGGGGATGTACTCCAGAGACTTGATTTGAACCTGCAGTTTATTCTATCACTGCTACAAGCCTGAACCAAGACTTTGCCATTACTGTATGTAATTGATTCCATTTAACCAATTCTAGCTCTCATCTATATCTTTTTCCTTTTATGAATAAACCTTTAGATTTTAGATTCTAAAGGATTGGTGTGATTTGTGGGTAAGATCTGATTTGTATATTGACCAGGGTCTGGGGCTTGGTCATTTGGGATTGGGAGAATCCTTTTCTTTTATTAGGGCATTGGTTTTCATAACCATTTGTCCCCATAACGAGTGGCACTGGTGGTGATACTGGGAAACTGGAGTGTCTAAGGGAATTACTTGTGTGACTTATGGTTAGCCACTGGGGCAAAACCAAAGTCCTCTCTGTCTGGCTGGTTTGGTTTGCCTGAGAGGTGGAAAAACCCCAGCCTTGGGCTGTAAGTGCCCTGCTTTAAGCAATTTGTCCTGAATTGGCACTCTCAGTTGGGTCCCGCCAAACCAGCATCGTTACACTTATGTTCAAGTCTTCAATGTGTCCCAGCATGGTCGTTTCAAGTCAAAAGCAAACAACATTGTTCAGATGCCAAGGTGGCCCCTTTGAACTGGAATACCTGTCGTTCATTTCTGAGATCACAATTTTCTACTGGGGTGTTTCTAGAACCCCGCTGCTTGTGTTTAATCTTCAATAGAATGCCATGCTCATTGCCAGAAAAGTTAGGGGTTGTATTTGTGTGGTGAGGAACATGTGTAATCTCTCACAGTCAGCAGCAACAATGAACTCTTATATTTTGTGTGTCAGGAAAAGCAAATCTATAGATGAACTGGTCACTAGCAAGGAGGAAACTTCACTGAACGCCGAGCAAAATCCTTTTCTTCTAGACAACAACTGGCTGGCACTAACAGTAGCACTGCTAGTGAGTGAATTCCCCTACCTAAAAATGTTCTCCTTTGCATACATAACATTCACCTAATTTGTTTTAACCAAAACTTGCACCCAGCTCGAATCACAAGCTCACATGGGGGTGAAACTGCAGTGATTTAGCTCTGGGTCAGGGCCTCAGAATGGAAAGTGACTTTCATATTTGCTCCCTGTTAAGATTGAAACACACAGACCTGAGCGACTGAACATCTCCTGCTTCTCTCTCTCATCAGGTTATAGTCAATCTCCTAGTACACAGTCTCAGAGACGGGATCCAAGGGTTTTCTGGAACCTGAAAACAAAGGGCAGGGTTTGCACAGGGTCATAGAAACCAGAGATGGGAAACACTACGGGATCATCCAGCCCCTCCCCCTGGGCCCAGTGCAGGACTGGTCCCTACAGCACTTTCCTACTGATCTGTCCAGGCTTGATTTAAATGTGCCAGGTGACGGGGACAACATCCCTTTCCACAAATCTCTTTGATACTGGCTCCAAAGGCTAGTTCACTGTCAGGAAGTTTCTTCACATTCAGTCAAAATGTTTCCTCTTTAATCTCATCCCATTATTCCTGATTATTGCCGTTTGGAGCATCTTAATTAATTCTTCCCCCACGCTGGTGTTTACACCTATCTGCAAAATGGTGATAGCACTTTTTTTCCGTACAGTTTAAGACCAGAAGGGAGCATTAGAACATCTAGTCTGAATTCCTGTATATATTTCACCCAGATACACCCATGTTTGAGCCCAAAGTCTTAGTTAGACTAAAGCATTTCAGTCCTCAGGAGAACAAACTGTTCTGTGCCACAGGCAGAGAACAGGAGGGACTGAGGTACCACTAATGCCCAGTGTCCATGCAATGGAAGGGAATTGATTAGGTGAGAGATGCCAGATGATCCTGGAAGGCGATTCCTGCTCCATGCTTCAGAGGAAGATGAAAATCCCCCAAAGTTCCTTTTTTGCCAATCTGACCTGGAAAAAATTCTTTCCTGACCCAAATCTGGTGATCAGTTTGACCCTAATCATGTGGAAAAGACACATCGGCTAGGTGTCTAAGAAAGATTCTTCCCTATACCATCTCAGAGTCTGTTCCAGCTCATCCAGCCTCCCTTCTCTAGCTGTGGCCAATCTCAGATGCTACAGAGGAGGGCAACCTGTCCCCCACAAATATGCAAGAGGAGAGAGAGGGCCCAACACCTTCCTGACCCCTGAAGATGACTATCTGAAGTCCTGAAGCATGAGGTCTGATTATATGTTGGAATATGTTAGGGTTAAGTAAAGTCCTGGGAAGCTGCTGGTGTGCTGACATTGCATTAGGGGATAAGGGCACAGGCAAGCAGTGTTTCTCCGTTTGATAAATAAGTTGCCATCCTTTTCCCTTCCCTGTTGCTTGTTGAGAATTGATAAGCATGGCAGCTGCATAAGGAATGTAGTTGTCTAAAGAATACCCTTTGTGTAAAAGAAGAGTTATCTCCCCCTCCCTTCCTTTCCCAGCTACATAAACAAGTCCTGCATCATGGCCCCTCCCTCCCTCTCCTGAGAACTGCTGATTAAGGGAACTTGTGACAACAAATTATGGCAAAGAAATATATGTTCAAGGTAAAAATGTGTGTATAATATGCGTAATGCTGTAATCAGTCAATCAGGGTGGGTATAATCATAGTATGGGTGTTTCTATTACTTAATAAGGGTTTTTGGGGTGTTATAGCAGATGTAGGAGTTTACGTACTAACTTAAATAAAAAACGTGTGCTGTAAGTAATCCAGTGCTTACTCGACAATTGGGTCAAGGGGAACAAGTACTGCAGTAAAGAAGCCCAGCTACTCAATCCGCCTCTGGGTCAGCTTGCTCATTCTTCTCTAACATTATAGACATTGCCCTAATGCTAAACTGTGACTGTTATGAGTATGTTAATGGCAATCCTGTTCTCTATTTGCCTCCCAGGGTGCTGGTAGCTAATATTTGTTCAGTGTTTTATAGATGTAAAATCATCTATAAGTGCCACTTATGAGTATAATACAGTATAATGCTCCTTTCCAGCATTTCTCCTTCCTAAGATTCTGCTTTCCACTGGATTTCTCTCTACAGAACTATTTTCCCAGCTCTATTTTTGTACACTTTTTTGTCTGACAACATTTCCAGTCTATGTAGGTCCCTTTCCATGTTGTCTCTCCTCACTGATATTCAGAACCCCTCCTGTGACAGATATTGCAACCCCACGCAGTATCTTTGGGAACCATTGTATGAAATCTGTGAATGGTTTAGGTATGATTGTGTTTTACGCCATGGATGAGGGTTACCACAGGTCCTCCAGAAAGAAAAAACAATGGAGGATTATTGAGGTGAAACACTGAGATCGTAAACAATCCAGAAAGGTACCATGCCTTGGAGCGATATGCATGGACTGGTACAACCTGGGTT
Source organism: Terrapene triunguis (assembly GCF_002925995.2). Classification (NCBI taxonomy): domain Eukaryota; kingdom Metazoa; phylum Chordata; order Testudines; family Emydidae; genus Terrapene; species Terrapene triunguis. Next base: position 100,915 of record NW_020695063.1, read on the forward strand.
ACCAGAGACCAGGAGACAAAGAAAGACTTTTGGTAGAAAAGGCTGAGTTTAAACAAACTCTGGGCCTTCGTTTTGATTCAGGAAATGAACAGGATCTTCTCCACATGGGAAGGCCAATGCTGTATGATTTGAAGGGACATTGTTGTACCAGGCTGCCCATGAGGAAGATGGGTGATTTCTGGTATGTTCAATAAGTGTGGAGGAATTTTGTATTTTTTGTGTGTTTTCTCTGTGAAGCTTTTATCCTACTAATAAGGTGCAGTCAGGTGAGAAAGAGTTGGGAGGTAATTTGTAACTGCTGGCAATACACTGTTCATAGCATGCGGAGAGAAAGCACAGCATGGGGGCTGGCCTTTAAGCAGCAGGAGATGGGACAGGGGGGTTCTACCCAGAGACAGGTGATGCCTGGAGCTTGAGGTGTGATTTGGCACTCCTGGAGTGCACCATGGGGAGGGAGCAGGGGCGGGATACAGGTGCAGTTTCCCTTAAATTGTGATGCTCCCTAGCTAGTAGCATCTCCAGATTTCATGGCTGGGCTGTTCCACTGCCAAACAGTTAATGAAATATTAAATGAGAGAGGAGTTAACAGGCACCCTCGGCTACCCCACCCAGCCCGGTATCACCCCTCACCCTCCAGTCCCCTTCTATTGCAAAGGCATTTCACACAGTGACACCAATCAGCACTCACCTCTGCGCTGTGCCCTGGCACTTCGCACCTGCGCCCTCAGGATGATTAAGACCAGGCAGAGCAGGGCCCCCAGGATAATGCAGACGATCACGGGCACCGTGACTCTCCCACTGTCAATCGGAGGACGGCGCGGGGGAGCTGGATGGAAATGAACTAGCAACAGAGAGAGATTATCCTCTGAGAGTCGCGGGGAGGGGGGAGCAGGGAGCTCCCCAGTTACTCATTAAACGGCCCAGGACAGCACGGTAATGGTCTGGGACACAGTCTGTGAATCATGGGGGCAGCTCACAGGCTGATGTTTAAATCATGGGCCCTCCCCTGTCAGCTGGAACCAGCAGATAGGAATCCTCTGGCTCAGCAGGGCCTGCACCTCCCACCCGGGTGTCCTTCGCCCTCAGATGTCACAGGCCATGGAAAGGAGCTCCTTCCCTCAGGCTGCAGCTTGCAGCTCCTCCTCTGTGACCCATCTCCAGGGGAATTTAACCCTTGATGGAGAAGGGGGATGGTTTACCTGGGGTATTTGGTGAATCTGTCATCTGTGTCACACCTGCAAAGGGAAAGGGAGGAGAGTTAGAGCCTGGAGCGAGGGGGAGGTGACGTGTTTGTTACCAGGGGGAACCTCACCTCTGAGAGTCCCTTATTGTCTCCAGCTGTCACCTCCACAAACTCCCTCACAGCAGCACAGGGCCTGTATGTTAGTGATTTAGGGCCCAAGTCCCTTGTGCTCTGTGCAGTGATGAGAGTAACAAACCAGCACACTGGGCCCTGTGAGGGATGCAGGGGTTATGTCGGCTGATGTCTTACCCAATCTAACTCAATAAAGGTTCCACCCCACAGCATCCATGATGCTCTTTCACACAGGAGATGGGGGGGCCTGGTCTGTGACCCAAGGCGGGGGTGGGTGGGCTCATCCATCCTTGTCAAGGCTGCTTCCCCACTTTGAACTTTAGGGTACAAATGTGGGGGCCTGCATGAAAACTTCTAAGCTTAACTACCAGCTTAGATCTGGTCCGCTGCCACCATCCCAAAGCTAATTTCCTTCCCTGGGTAGCCTTGAGAGACATTCACCAATTCCCTGGTGAATACAGATCCAAACCCCTTGGATCTTAAAACAAGGAGAAATTAACCATCCCCCCTCCTTCCTTCCACCAACTCCTGGTGAATACATTTCCAACCCCCCTGGGATCTTAAAACAAGGAGAAATTAACCATCCCCCCTCCTTCCTTTCACCAACTCCTGGTGAATACAGATCCAACCCCCTTGGGTATAAAAACAAGGAAAAATCAATCAGGTTCTTAAAAAGAAGGCTTTTAATTAAAGAAAAAGGTAAAAATCATCTCTGTAAAATCAGGATGGAAAATAACTTTACAGGGTAATCAAACTTAAAGAGCTCAGAGGACCCCCCTCTAGTCTTAGGTTCAAAGTACAGCAAACAAAGATAAACACTCTAGTAAAAGGTACATTTACAAGTTGAGAAAACAAAGATAAAAACTAACACGCCTTGCCTGGCTGTTTACTTACAAGTTTGGAATATGAGAGACTTGTTTAGAAAGATGTGGAGAACCTGGATTGATGTCTGGTCCCTCTCAGTCCCAAGAGCGAATAACCTCCCAAACAAAGAGCACAAACAAAAGCCTTTCCCCCCCCCAAGATTTGAAAGTATCTTGTCCCCTTATTGGTCCTTTGGGTCAGGTGTCAGCCAGGTTACCCGAGCTTCTTAACCCTTTACAGGTAAAAGGATTTTATAGTACTGTACACAGGAGAGCTGTTACCCTTCCCTTTATAGTTATGACAATCCTCCTCCACGAAAATTACAGCATGTAACAGAAACATCTGTCACTCACCTGAGCAATTCACAGCAGCATCCTCCTTATGGTCACAGTTACTCTCATCCCAGGGCTTGGAACAACAGTCCCAGAGAGATGACTCTGTCCCTCTGCAGTTCACCTTCTCCACCCAGATGGAACCATTCCCCTCACCGAATGCAGCCTCGCCCGGGGCAGATACAGCAGATCCACAGCCCAGTTGTTTACACACAACGTTAGCATCCGCCATGTCCCAGGAGTCATCACAAACTGTTCCCCAGGAGCCACGGTACCAAACCTCCACTCTCCCCGAGCATCTGTCCTCTCCTCCCATGACACATAACTTCTCCCTGTCTGGAAATGCAGAAACCTCACATGTTACTGAGACAGCTGGAAAAGTTCTTAGGGACCAAGAGGGAGACCCAGAAAAGCCGAGATACCTGTGCAGCTTGGAGAGTTCGGGCATTCGGTAGACAGGGTCTGAGGTGGTTTCCCTTTCCTTCCTATGGAGAGAAAGCTGAGGTGAGTGGATCGGGCAGTGTGTGCGAATCAGGTTCGAGTAGGGTTTATTAGTATTTCACACCCCTAATACCAGGGCTTTATAAATTGGCTGAAAGACAAAATCTGGGTTATTGAATAATTAATTAGCTACTCAGCTGTTACTCTGGATTTTGCAGTCTTTAAGCAGCTCCATGCTGGTGAGTGTGTCTCTTTATGTAACTGGCAGGACAGTATCTGATTCTCCTCTAGCTCTCCCTGAGACAACCCCCCTAACACCTCTGCCCAGAGATTGGAATGGAAACAGACACCTGAACTGAAACTCACCCTCATTATGGCAGGAACCAACAGAAGAGGGAAAGTAATATTGAGAGGGGGCTGTATAGGAGCTGCAGGTCTGAACTTCCCCACCCGGAAAGGCAGTGTGGTCCAGTGGTTATGGTGCTGCACTAGGACTTAAAAGACTGGGGTTCTATTTTTGTTTCTGCAACAGATCTACTGTGTGACTTGGGCAAGTTCCTTCACCTCTCTATCATCTGTTTCCCCTTCCACTCATCTGGTCTATCTCGACTGTAAACTGTGTATGGCAGGGCCTCTCTCGATTTGTGTTTTGACAGTGCCTGGGGCAATGAGGCCTTTGGGGATTTTAGGTGTTACCATAATATAAATAACACTTGAGACACAGATCTATAGATGATCTTCACAGCCCAAATCTCTGATTATTATTCCTTGGAAGATGTTTAACCAGAAAGGCACACTAATCATGTTCTTTAATGGGTAACACTTCCTGGCTCTTCCAGAGGCCTGAGCCAATGCTCATTAAGGCACCATGGGTGACCTTGGGACACTTCATCTCTCTGTGGCTCCATTCCCTGTCTGTAAAATGAGGGTAATAATGCTCTCCTGAAAGGCTCTGCTGCTGTATGAGTGAGACTTGAGAGATCAAGATTCTGATCCCAGTAACAAGGATTGCGAAGGGCTTAGAATTTGTTCATGCTAATTAACCATTGAAACAATTTACCAAGGGATATGGGGAGTCTCCTTGATATGAAGTCATTAAATCAAGACTGGATGTATTTCTAAAAGATGTGCTCTAGCTCCACTAAAATGTACTGGCTTGATGCAGGAATTACTGGCAGTCTCTTCAGCCCTTAAAATCTGTGATTCCGTGACTTCACTGGGTGTTGGATTAGGCCCTAATTGTGGTTGCGGTGAAATGTATTTCTGTGTAATAGCGATGTCCGTGTTTGTTATTAACAGGCCACATTACTATTTCTAGAACCTCAGATACCGAAAAGAAGTTTGTACCATTGCTGAGAATGTTATATAGCTATAGATATAGATTTATATAATTGTTATATTTTGTTACTTTTCACTAGATCTTTTTATCAAATACATACACATCTATTTATAATGTATATAAATGTGTATGTATTTGATAAAAAGAGCTAGTGAAAAGTAACAAAATATAATAATTACATCAAAATCTTTCAGTGAGCTAGACCTGACTGTTGAATGTGTGTGTGTATATATGTTTGCTATTTACCTTCACAAGCAATATGGGTTTCTTCTACTCTGTTACACGATTGTTGTTTCCAAGGGTCTGACGGGCATTGCCAAAGGGAGCTGTGCTGCTTATCGCACCGAACACCATCCACCCAGGTGGGGCCAGAGCCGCTTCCATGTGTAAACTCTTTCAAAAGTGTCCCTCTGTCTCCACAGTCCAAGTGTTTGCATATAAGTGCCCTGGTGACGGCATCCATAGGACTGTTGCAGACACTGCCCCAAGTCCCACTGTAGAAAACCTCCAGTCGCCCAGCACAGTCACTGCCACTCACCAGTCTCAGATCCGTGAATTCTAGGAGGAAATGCAGAAGTTGGGTGTGAAGTTTTCTGATTCTGAAATACACGAGGGGTTTAACGGCTCAAATCCCAGAGATCGCTAACAACTCTGCCCATTTTTCTACAGAAAAATCAGAGACATTCTTCTGGAGACCAGTGACCTGCCCATGAGCAATGAAATTATTATTTAAAAGACACCATTTACCAACAGTTGCAAACAGTGGTACCCGAGATTCAGAAATCAATGTGACATTTGCAGTATCCCTTGGTATTAACTGTTGGCAATGCTGACTTTTTAATGGTGACCACTGCAAGTGGGTAGGTAGCGGGGAGAGTGAGAGAGAGAAAGGAAAAAAGACATAAACTTTCTGACATCCTCAGCTCACTCCTCAGACACCCATGTACTTCATTAAATCCCCTGATTATCAGACTCATGAGAGCATTCCCAGACCAGACATGAGCAGAGAACTCCTGCGTCCTGTTTGTGTCTGCAGTTGTGCTGGCCCCATCCCCTGGAAGGACAGTCCCAGAGATTGGATTCATTCCCAGAGCAGTTCACATCATCCAGCCAGATCAGCCCGGATCCTTGCCCATCATGAACAGAGACGGTTGCATTGATGGCGTGTCCCCATCCAAGTTGTTTGCAAATGACATTGGAGTCTGACAGATCCCAGGAATCATCACAGACTGTCCCCCAGCTGCCATTGTAATAAATCTCCACTCTCCCGGCACAGCGACCTGCCCCATTCACCAGTCTGATCCGCCTGCTCCCTGCAGGGATAGATCCCAGCTGTTAATGTGCAATATAATGATAACTAAACAGCTTCCATGCAAATCAATGATGATGCTACAATGGCTGAGATACTGAAAAATGTGTGTCTTTATCAAGAAACATAAAGAGAAGAAGTCAGTAGAATTAGGAAATGCTGAAGACTTTGTGAAGAAACTTCTGATAAAAAGCATTTAAAGGGACAGGACCTAACCCTGAACCTTTAGGCATCTGAGTCATCCTTATGGGACAGCTCTTGAAAGTAAGAACAACTAGTGAAGCTAAAGCTTTGCAGAATCAGGTCGTACTTGGAAAACTTGAACATTTTCAAACAGCTCTTATAAGGATGCGCAAGAAATATCATATTAACTAACAAATTTATCAAAAATTCCAATTTTCTTTTAAATTGTTACAGACTTGGGAGGTTCCAGAGGCTTGGAGAAAATCAGACTTGGGACCCATTTATTTTCCAAATAAAGGAAGAAAGGCAGGTGGATACATGTACCTACGGTAAAGTTTAATAGACTTAGGGCTCTAGTCTAATGCTGCTGAAGTCAACAGCAAAGCTCTCCCTGCCCTAATGGGAGCAGGAATGGGCCCTTACTGTGCCGTAATTACCCTGCAACTGGAATGGGCATGAACAATGATTTCAGTGCAGTAACAGTACAGTGCATGATACAGATGTTTATTTAAAAATCTGTTATTTGAAGAAAGCCATTGTTTCTTTACCTTCCCCAGAAAAGAACCATAAGAACATAAGAGCTTCCAGCCTGGGTCAGTCCAGAATTCTGTCTGAAAAAGTGGCCTGTACCAGAGTTGTACCCTGACCATCTTAGCTAATAGCCATTGGTGGACCTATCCTCCAGGAACTTATCCAGTTCTGCTTTGAACCTAGTTATAATTTTGTCCATCACAATATCCCATGGCAATGAGTTCCAGAGGTTAGCTGTGCGTTGTGTGAAAAAGTTCTTCCTCTTGTTTGTATTAAACCTGCTGCCTATTAATGTAATCAGGTGATTCCTCGGTTTTGTACTGTGTGAATGGGTAAATAACATTTCTCTACTCACTTTTTCCACACCATTCATTATTTTATAGACCTCTATCATATCACCCAATGCGTCTCTTTTCTAAGCTAAACAGCCCTAATCTTTTTAGTCTCTCCTTGGACAGAAGCCATTCTGTACCCTTCAACATCCTTGTTGCCCTTCTCAGTACCTTTTCCAGTTCCACTATATCATTTCTGTGGATGGGGCAACAAGAACTGGACATAGTATTCAAGGTATGGGCGGACCATGGATTTATTGTGATAGTTTCTGTCTAATTTTCTATCCCATTCCTAATAGTTCCTAATATAGCATTAGCCTTTTTGATCATTTCTCAATTTTCAGCAGTTTTCAAAGAATTATCCACAGTGACTCCAAGATCTCTTTCTTTGGTGGTAACAGCTAATTTAGACGCCATCATCGTATACGTGTCGTTGGGATTATTTGTTTCCAATGTGCATTGGTTTGCACTTATCAACAATGAATTTCACCTGCCATTTTATTGCCCAGTCACGCAGTAATGTGAGATCCCTTTGTAACTCCTTGCAGCCTGCTTTGAACTGAACTATCAGGTACAAGCTTTGCCACTTTACTGTTCACACCCTTCTCCAGATCATTTATTAATATATTGAACAGCACAGGTACCAGTACAAATCCTTGGGGTGACCCGCTGTTCATGTCTCTCCATTGTGAAAAGTGACCATTTATTCCTACCCTTTGTTTCCAATATTTCAACCAGTTACTGACCCATGAGAGGACCTTCCCTGTATCCCATGGCTACTTCAGTTCCCTAAGAGCCTCGGTGAGGGACCCTGTCAAAGGTTTTCTAAAAACCCAAGTACGCTGTATCAGCTGGATCACCCTTATCCATATGCTTGTTTACTTCCTCGGAGACTGGAGAGGCATGACTTCCCTTTACAAAAGCCTTGTTGACTCTTCCCCATCAAATCATGTTTATCTCTGTGTCTGATAATTTGGTTCTTTACTGTAGTTTCTACCAGTTTGCCTGGTGCTGATGGTAATTGCCAGGATCTGCTCAGAGCCCTTTTAAAAAATCAGCCTTACATTAGCTACCTTCCTGTCATCTGATACAGAAGGTGATTTCAGTGATAGGTTACATACAACAGTTAGTAGTTCTGCAATTTCATATTTGAGTTCCTTCAGGACTCTTGGGTGAATACCATCTGGTCCTTGTGACTTATTACTGTTTAGTGTATCCTTTTGTCTAAAATATCATCTTATTACACATCAATTTGGACTGTACATCAGATTGGTCACCCGAAAAGGATATCTCTGATGTGGGGATCTCCCCTACTTCTTCTGCAGTGAAGATTGATGCAAAGAATTAATTGAGCTTCTTGCAATGGCCTTGTCTTCCTTGAGTGCTCCTTTAACACCTTTGTTATTTAGTGGCCCCACGGTCTGTACGGCAGGCTTCCTGCTTCTCATGTACTTAAAGCAATTTCTAGAGGTAGTTTTTGTGTCTTTAGCAATCTGTTACAATAGTGATGTACAATCAGTAGCAATAAAAATATCATATAATCCTCAATTCCTTTTTCTTTTCAGTGAAGGAAAAGGATGTACTATTAAGATTAGGACATAACAATACCACATTATAACAAAAAGTTTTACTTAATCACCAAGAGAAATAGGGTTATGTATGACTTCCTTTTCCTGTTAATAATAATAATAGAATCTAATTCGGATATAGCACAGTTCAGCGGTAGTTCTCAAAGCAATCTACAAAGGAGGTCAATGTCATTATCCCCATTTTACAGATGGGGAAACTGAGGCACAGAGCGGTGACTGACTTGCTGGAGGTCACCAGCAGGCCAGTGGCAGAGCTGGGAGGAGACCCCAAGTCTCCTGAGTCCTGTTCCAGTGCTCTGTGAAATAGGCCACATTGCCTCCCCCTCTTTTCTTTTTTGATTTTGGACACCCCATTATTGAAGTTTTTAAGATAAGAAGCCACTGTAGTTACATATTTACTGACATGCTCAGAAAATTCTCTCTTCTGCCCAACAAATGTTAGAATGGATATCAATATTTTCCATTGTAAGAATTTTCCATTATTCTTTCAAAAAAAAAAAAAAAAACCCACCCCAAAACCCATCTGATTGTTTTTGTGGTGAATGTGGGGGCAGGGTAGAGGTTACTGCTGTGTACCCTGAACTGTGACTTAAGAATTTGACTTTTAAGATGGTGTCACAGTGTCAGAGGGAACAGGCAGCTCTGTCCCACAGGTGGATATGGTCACAAGACCAGTGGCTGCCAGTCATTAAAGCTGGACGGGGCTGACTGTGGGACAATGGAGCAATCATCATGGGGATGTTTTCCTAGATGGCCTGGCTGGCCAACCAGGAAAACTAGTCTGAGGCAGAAGGAAGACTTCACTTGGCCCTGTAACACAGACCACTGAGCAATATGGTAATTGAGCTGAGACACACACAGGGCGGGTGGGGACTTCCAGAAAAAGCAACTTCACAGAGAAAGGGGAACAGAGTGGGGCAGACAAACTGAGCCCCAGCTGGGTCTCATGAGCACCTTGGTTCTTACAAGAACACAGGCTCATTCTGTTCTTTTCTTGTTACTCCCCAGGGAAGCCCAGCTCACTTAATTTGCAGGGAAGCATAGATTAGATGAGCTACAACACAAGTGTGGGGGGTTTGTTTTTTTTAAACCCCTTTTGCTCTAATACGTTGTTCCAGCTGCTGAATAAAGTGCTTTGTTCTGAGTACGCTGTAGGTCACTATCACGGGACACAAGTTCCCTGGGGGAAGAAATGCTGGTGCCTGAAACCCAGTCGGACCTGCAGGGGGCTAAGCGGTTGGTTTGCACAGGGTAGTGTAACCAGGCCACGCCTAGCGGAGGAAGAATCTCGAGATTCCACCCCAAGACAGGGCAGGGCAAGTGGGCCAGGCCTCACATGGGTGCACATAGAGACACCAGAAAGGGGAGAAAGGTGCAACTAACTCTGTAACCCTGACAATGTTCAATGAAAATAAAAAAAAGTTTGTGAAAATTCCATAACAAGGAAACTGTTTTACATCTGAAAAAGTTTTGATTAAAAACACAAGACAGACAGACAGCGAGGTTGCTGCAGTGCATTAACCTATCCTGTGGCTGTGCTTTTCTCTGCACATAATACTATATTTTTACAACAGAGTTTGATCCTCAGATCCACATATTTTCAAGGTCTGATGTGATCACAGCACAAGTTGGGGAATATATAGGCCCTAGGACAGGTCATATTCCCCTTCAACAAGGACAGGATGTTTGCAAGATTTCATAGTAAGTCACCTCACCTGAGCAAACAACGCTGACATCCTCAGCAATTCCTGCCTGCTCTGCCTCAGATGTGGAGATGATGCAGAGCATCAGATTAGTCTTGTTTCCTGCACACTGGACCCTTCTCAGCCCCACGGGGCCCGTTCCTCGCTCAGACTTAGGGGGGTTATAAGCTTTCTCAGCGACTCTGCACTGGAGCTCCCTGCACACCACGCTAGCATCGTCCATGTCCCACTGGTCATCCAGCACTCTGCCCCACGCACCATGGAGGGAAATCTCAACTCTCCCATCACACCGGCTCTCTCCATTCAGCAGTCTGAGTGATTCAGAACCACCTAGGCACAGGAGAGATGGGAAACACACTGAATAACACTCCCTGTTATACACTAGAAATAATACAGAGTGCACATGAAATTATGGACAGTTTCTCAATAAGAAGGCATAAGCCACTGGTCAGAGTGTGCCACAGTGTTAAAGGGAACAACCTCTGTCAGAAGACACTTATTCTTTTCACTCTATAAGTAGAAGGTGCTATAAGGATTGTAAAACTCTGAGCTTGACAGAAGGGCTTGCTAGTAAACCCTGTAAATGAGTGAGCGAGAGAATTCCTGCAGGTTACTGATTGGGAAAATAGTCTCTGTGTGTGGTGGTGGAATGGCTGCTGAGGTTTGTAGTCACTTTATCCAGGTTTAAATGCCTGGAAGCCAGTGAATGGTGCCTGCACAAGCACTTAGCAGGTGGGTCGCGCATGATTTAGGCAAGTTTGCTGTGAGGAAGTTTGACCAATGGAAGAACAGGGTTCATCGTGGTCAGGAACAAGTTATTGTTGATAAATTCCCTTAGTTCCTTCTGATCTTTGCTCAGTAGGTGGCAACTTTCTTGGTTCACCTTGGTCCAGTGCAGGAGCTCCTAGTGTGAGATAGTTCCTGGCACTGGTGGTTCTGACTGGAGTTGTCCCCTGAAGTGTGGTGTCATCTCTGAGTCCAACATGAGATTCCAGCTGATCAATCCACATCACACTAAGCAGGTTGTGTGTGGGGCGGGGAAGTGGACGTTCTCTGTTGGTGAATATTGTGACGTTCTTGGGATGTGAATCTCAGTCTTTGCGAGTGTATTGGAATCAGTGAATCCTACAGGTGGTAAGTTAGGAATTACTCACCGAGTTCAGACACAGGTGCAGCCAGAAGAGACTGACAATGTCAAAGACAACAGCAGAGTCAGTACAGGGCACACCCACTGGCTGTGTCAGGTACAGTATGTACTAGTATAGCAACCTGACGGGTGCAGTGTGTGTGCAGTGGGTCCAAACAGCTCAAGGATCTTGGTAGCCAAATAACATTTCAAGGCTAAGAGTGAAATCCTGGTCCCACTGAAGGGAATGCTAAAACCTCCATTGACTTCAACAGAGCCAGCAGTTCGCCCTAAGACTGGACCAGGAGAATGCCTGCATGCAGCTAGTGTAGGCAGGGGTGTAGCCATGGGTGGGCTGTGGTCCACCCAGTTAGCATCCAGACCCAACCAAATCAGGGCCGGAGCCCCCCGAATCCACAGGCTGGGACTCCCAACCCCAGCTCGGTGTCCGTCAGCCTGGCCATGTCTCTCTCCTGCCAGCTCCGTGCACTGTTTCCCTGGTTTCTGACCCCAGTGCTAGCCCCATGGGGAGTGTGCCTTGTTGGGGCAGGTCTGGGTGGGGCTCGTGCTGGAGCCGAAGACCGGGGCATCAGCTCCCGGCGCTGGCAGGAAAGGGAAGTGGCTGGGCTGATGGACACTGAGCCAGGGTCGGGAAGGATGGGTGGAGCTCGAGCCCCAGCGGGACCCCCCCTTTGCCCAAAGGGCGCACCTAGGATGACCAGATGTCCCGATTTTATAGGGACAGTCCTGATATTTGGAGATTTTTCTTATATAGTTGCTTATTACCTCCCATCACCTGTCCGATTTTTCACATTTGCTATCTGGTTACCCAAGACACACCCCACAGCCTGTGTGCCCTGGGCAGCCTCAGCTTTAGGTGCCTGCTGAGTGGTAAGGGCTGGCTGGAAGGGGTGGAGGGAGGCAATCCCTCCCTCCCTCCTATCCCCTCCCCAGGGCACTGGATCCCTCCTGCACCCCTCCCTTTGCCCCTCCCATCACTGCCCATCCCCCGAAAGCCGGGGCCCACCCAGGTTTCCTGTCCTAGCTATGCCACTAGTGTAGTGTGAGGGTAGAGAGTAGATTTGGGGCTTTCCGAGGAGGCTCATGGCTATAACTGGTACCACAGCCCCTCAGGAAGGCCAGATGGGATCATGGCAGAAGGAGCTCATACGGAAGGGACCAGGTGTTTTTCCTTAGAAGGGATTCTCCTTCCAGCAACTGTAGGGAGAAATCAGCATCTTCATGTGCTGAGGAGTTCCCTCGGAGAACCAGGGTATGGGCTGGGTAGGTAGTTAGGAGAGGCTGGGCAGGGCTGCAGGGAATTCAGTTAGGAATGCAGGAAGCAGCATCTGTGAGAAGCAGGAGAACTGTGAGGTGAATTGCCCCCAAGGTACAAAGGTATCAGCTGTAAAGAGGAGAGTAGATGTCTGTTGAGAATGCTGGGCAGGGCCCTATAGGCTTAGTCATGGTGTGTAACGGCACCAGTGACTCTGGTCTCTGTCGGAGTCAGTCCTGGAAGCTATGTGTCCATTATTAGGAAGAAGGTTGAAATCCAGGGTTTCTGCAGTAGGTTTCATTGTAAGGATCCCAGTTCCAGCCAGTCAAGATGCCCTATGGAGACTTTGTACATGGATGAGAAGAGGGGGCAGAGAGGGGAGCTGCAACTTCATTAAGCAGGAGGGATCCCTTTGGTGAAGGTAGAAGCAGATGATCACAATGGCCTCTTTGGGTCTTAAAACTCTGCCGATCTATAGACCCAGAAGACAGGCTCCATTTAGCCACAAGGGAACCAGATTGGCTGGACATTAAAATTAAGTTTTCTAGTGAAATATTTTCCCCACAGGGCCCTGGCCACTTTCAGTGCCCAGGATGGATAAATCGGGGTTGTGCAGCATTAGGCTGTTGCCTGTACGACCCCTGCCTCATTCACTTTAGAAAGTGGAAGGCCTGTAGAGAATGAACAGGGGAGCGCAGGAAGAACTAGGATGATCTTATTAAGAGCGGTGACTGTCATTCAGTAAAGCTCAGTTCTGTTCCTGCCTCTGCCACCGACTTCACAGGGTGCAATCCATCCCATCATCCAGATCATTAATAAAGATGTTGAACAAAACTGGCCCCAGGACCGACCCCGGGTCACTCCGCTTCATACCGTCTGCCAACTAGACATGGAGCCATTGATCACTACCTGTTGAGCCCAACAATCTAGCCAACTTTCTATCCACCTTATAGTCCATTCATCCAATCCATACTTCTTTAACTTGCTGGCAAGAATACTGTGGGAGACTGTAGCATGGCGCAGCACTCACTGGCACGGTGCCTCCTGCTGGTTGGTCTGGGAATTAGCTCTTCCAGCTTCAGAGCTCCTCCTGCTGGCCAGTGTCTCCCTTGCTGCTGCCTACTTCTTCCTTTCTTCAGGTACCACCCTTTAGTTCAGGCCCCACGTCCCTCCCAGCCTGCAGTTCCCCTTCTCTGGGGTACTGCCCCACAGCAGTGCCCCCACACTAAGGGATCCTCCCCTTCCTGGGGAACCCCAATTCCCTGAAGCCCACCTTGCCTCAGTGACCGACTGCCTGTCTTCATCTAGCCCCTTTTCTCAGGGGCAAACTCTAGTCTGAAATGGCTGCTCATGATTGGCAAGGGGCTGCTGCCTTTTCCTAGCCTGGCTGCATCGCTGCAGCCTCAGTACCAAAGGCCCTTTTAGCTCAGTCTCAGCCTGGGGACTCGCCTGGCCAGAGCTCCCCAGCTCTGCCTGTCCTTCCCCAGCACTACTCTGTTTGAGATACCCTTCTCTAGCCAGCAGCCAGGTCCTTCCCACTCCACCAGTGGAGTGAGACTCTCCCTGCCTAGCTCCAAGCCCTTTTATCAGGGCCAGCTGCACCCTAATTGGGTGTGGCCACACCTGTGGCTGCCTATCCAATTAGCCTCCCTTGGCTGCTTTCAGCCCCAGCGCTCTCCAAGGGCTGGCTTTTAACCATTTCCAAGCCGGAGCGGGGTGACCGCCCCACCACATATCAAAAGCTTTGCTAAAGTCAAGTTATATCACATCCACCGCTTTTCCCATATCCACAGAGCCAGTTATCTCATCGTAGAAGGCAATCAGGTTGGTCAGGCATGACTTGCCCTTGGTGAAACCATGCTGACTGTTCCTGATCACCTTCCTCTCCTCCAAGTCCTTCAAAATGGTTTCCTTGAGGACCTGCTCCATTATATTTCCAGAGACTGAAGTGAGGCTGACTGGTCTGTAGTTCCCCGGGTTCTCCGTCTTCCCTTTTTAAAAGATGGGCACTGTATTTGCCTTTTTCCAATCATCCGGGACCTCCCCCCCATCACCATGAGTTTTCAAAGATAATGCGCAATGGCTCTGCAATCACATCAGACAATTCCTCAGCACCCTCGGATGCATTAGATCTGGACCCATTGACTTGTGCACGTCCAGCTTTTCTAAATAGTCCTTAACCTGTTCTTTCACCACTGAGAGCTATTCCTCCTCCCCATACTGTGTTGCCCAGGATAGCACTGTGAAAGCTGCCCTTGTCTGTGAAGACCGAGGCAAAAAAAGCATTGAGTACTTCAGCTTTTTCCACATCATCTGTCACTAGGTTGTCTACTCCATTCATTAAGGGTCCCATACTTTCCCTGACCTTCTTCCTGTTGCTAACATACCTGTAGAAACCCTTATTATTATCCTTCAAATCCCTTGCTAGCTGCAACTCCAGTTGTGTTTTGTCCTTCCTGATTACACCCCTGCATGCTCGAGCAATATTTTTATACTCCTCCCTTGTCATCTGACCAAGTTTCCACTTCTTGTAAGCTTCTTTTTTGTGTTTAAGCTCACCAAAGATTTCGCTGTTAATCCAAGCTGGTCGCCTGCCATATTTTCTATTCTTTCTGCACATCGGGATAGTTTGTTCCCGCACCCTCAATAAGGCTTCTTTAAAATACAGCCAGCTCTCCTGGACTCCTTTCCCCCTCATATTAGCCTCCCAGGGGATCCTGCCCATCAGTTCCCTAAGGGAGTCAAAGTCTGCTTTTCTGAAGTCCAGGGTCCATATTTTACTACTCTCTTTTCTTCCTTTTGTGAGGATCCTGAACTCAACCATCTCATGGTCACTGCTGCCCAGGTTCCCACCCACTTCTGCTTCCCCTACCAATTCTTCCCTGTTTGTAAGCAGCAGGTCAAGAGGAGAATGGCCCCTTATTGGTTCCTCCAGTAGTTGCACCAGGACGTTGTCCCCAACACTCTCCAAAAACTTCCTGGATTGTCTGTGTATTGCTGTATTGCTCTCCCAGCAGAAGTCAGGGTGATTGAAGTCCCCCATTAGAACCAGGGCCCGTTTCCTGGAAACTTCAGTTAATTGGCTGAAGAAAGCCTCATCTACCGCATTCTCCTGGTCTGGTGGTCTATAGCACACGCCCACCACGACATCACCCTTGTTGCTCTCGCTTCTAAACTTAACCCAAAGACTCTCAACAGGCTTTTTTCCAGTTTCATACTGGAGCTCTGAGCAATCATACTGCTCCCTTACATACAGTGCAACTCCTCCACCTTTCCTCCCCTGCCTGTCCTCTCTGAATAGTTTATACCCATCCATGACAGTGCTCCAGTCATATGAGCTACCCCACCAAGTCTCTGTTGTTCCAATCACAGTATAGTTCTTTGACTGTGCCAGGACTTCTAATTCTTCCTGCTTGTTTCCCAGGCTTCTTGCGCTCATATATATGCACCTAAGATAACAAGCCGTCAATATAACTAGGGTCAAGGGAAGATGTGGCTGCTCAGCTCTTCTGGAGTCAGGCAGTGTGGTCGGGGGGAATGAGCAGAGGCCACGAGTCAAAACACTTTGGTTTATCCTGTCTCCGCTGCTGACTCACTGGGTGGCCTTGGGCAAGTCACTTTGCTTTTCTCTCTCAGTTTCACCATTTGTAAAATGGAGCTAATAATAATACTTACCCACCTGCTTCCCTGGAGTTTCGTGAGGGTTTATTAATGTCTGGACAGTACTTTGAACACATAAAGCTCTGCAGAAATGGTGAGTACTCTGAAGAATCAGGCACTGAGGGTCTCAGGTTGCTGCCCAATCACCCTGAGTTTGGAATTTTAGGTTTAATCGTTATATGTAAAATTTTCAAAAGCAGCTAAATGATGTAGGAACCTAAGTGCCATTTTCAGAAGTGACTTAGGCAGCAAGAGGGAGAAGTCTGCATGGTTCCTGGGCTCCTACGTTACTGGAGAAAATGGGATTTAAGTCTCTAAGTCACTTAGGCACTTTTGAAAATGTTATTCTTGGGCTTCTAAGTGCCTAAGTCACTTTTGAAATGGGCATCATAAGAGTCTGCTATCTCCTGGGGGTGTTATGAAGACAACTTCATTAATGTTTGTGGTGAATTCTCATACTATGGTGATGAACACCACAGAAAAGTCCATGAAGAAATTAATAATTCTGTATTCAGTGCAGTGTTTGTATGGTATGTAGAGTGAATAAGGCCCTGGATCACATGTTGAATGATGAGGATAAAAAGAAATATTCAACAGCTCCTCCATCCCCTGAGCACCATCCTTCCTGTGCACTGAAGGAGGCAGGAGCTGGGGGTAGGTGAGAATAATAGGATGTGTGCATGCAATTAGACTGTATCATAATGTATATGCACAAGGGAGGGTGGGGGGCTGAATTAACATTACATAGGTAACCTTAACTCTGGTATTTTCTAATTCTTGTGCCTTTGGCTTTGACTAAATCAACTAAATAATGTAGTTTAATTTTTTACTTTTATAAAATTTAAATATTAGAGTGGGTCAACAACCCAAAATTTTTCCTGTGAAGTATTTCAAATGCAGTATTTCAATTTTTAAACAGATCTGAGATACTGGCATGTGGAAATGGAATGAAAATTTTTGTGTAGACTCTAAAATGTTGATTCATTTCAACTTTTGGAAAATGAAACATTCAATTTTCCTTTCCAGTTTTTGGATTTACAGGTTTGCCACTTCCTCCCCCTTTCTATTTTTTCATCTTTTCTTCCATTGTAAAAAGTTAGAAAAAAGTAAATTAGTAAGAACGCAGGGGAAAAACCTTTTGAGTCTTTTCAATTGGGAAGGTGTGAAAAAAGTAAAAAAAAAAAAGCTAAGTGAGTAAAAGCACTACTTTCTCTATGGTGTGCTACCAAAAATACCCTCAGGAACTCACAAGAGAGAAGGGAAATGGTGATTTTCAGCAGTTTATAATTCAGCCAAACCTGGAAGGATTCTCACTGCACTAGGAGAAGGCACCTCCCTGGCCCCAACACTGACCCCTTCCCAAACTGCAAAGGCTCCATCAATCAAGGAAGGTGCGAGAGCTTCTCAAGAAGGTGCCGAGAATATTTTATAATAGAAAGTGTGAAGCAACCTCCATATTGGGAGGCACTACCAGCTCCTCCTCTATTTACCATTGGAGAAGCCTGGGGACAATGAGTTGATGACATTTATGTAACCTGCAGGACAAAGTGCTGCCCCTGCTCCGCTGCCCTGCGTAAGGACAGAGTTGCTGATGTTTTTACTGGAGAATCCAGGGCATTCCCGGGTCATCACTATTGTTTTTGTGATAATATTTACTTTAATTTTATCTTTAATACATTTATTATTATTATACGTGTTTTAGGATCTAGCTCCCCCTCCCCTTGCTGTGCCTGAGGTTCCCCTGCTCTGGGGCCAGTGTCACACACTGAGGGGCAGGTGTCCTTAATCCAGCATTTCTCCTGCACTTACCTGAGCAAATCACACTGGCATCATTGTCATGTGAGCACTGAGAGGCCCCCAGAGCAGTAACAGGGCAATGGCCCAAATGGGGTTCAGTCCCTTTGCAGTTAAATGTGTCTGTCCAGACAGAGCCAGTTCCCTTCCCAAAATACGCTTCTCCTGGAGCCAATACAGCGAATCCACAGTCGAGCTGATGACAGAGAACGTTGGCGTCCGGTAAATCCCAGCGTGAGTCACAGAGGGTTCCCCAGGCACCAAGAACCTGGATCTCCACCGTCCCTGAGCACGATGTGCTGCCATTCACCAGCCGGAAACCTGTGTGCCCTGGGGAGAAGGGGTTTAGAGAGGGAGCCTTGGAACTATTTTATACCAAATAGTAAAAGAAAGGAAAGTCCGGTGGCATTTGATCCCTTTCTAATTATCTTGGCTTGTTTGGGGGTTTGATCCAACCCTATTAAACCCAACTCCCTACTCAGCAAGATCATTACATTGCTTCACCCTAATCTAGAATACACAGAACTGGGATTTTAAAGACATTGTGCTGAATTCTTACGTGAGCATATGACACCAGCATCATTTGTGTGTGAGCACCTCTGATTCACTTCTGATATCCTGGGACAGGAGAGCAGAAGAGACTCATTCCCCACACACTGGAATTCTTCAGTCAAGATCAGCCCTTGTCCTTCTCCAAAGTGACCTCCTCCTGGGATAGATACAGCTATTCCACACTCAAGTTCATTACAGATAATGTTGGCAACTTTGAGATCAAAGTGTGCATCACAGACTCTGGTCCATGTATTTCCACGTTTTATCTCCACACGTCCTGAGCAGGCACTGTCTCCTCCAACCAGCCGGGGCTTAATGTGTCCTAGAAAGTCAATGAAGGATGAAAATTATAAAGGGGGCTTTGGGAGTTGGGGTACTCCACTGGTATAAAGCTTTGCCTAAAAGTGAAGGCAGCAATAGAAATAAAAAGGCAATATATTAAAAAAATGGAAAAAGTGGGAATTAGAGCAAATCAATATACATTAGAAGTTAGGATATGAAGAAAACTGATAAGGGAAGCTAAAGACATCAGGATAAACTCTGTGACTGGGAGGACTATGAAAACTAAGCAGTTTTAAAAGTATATTAGGAACAAAGAAACAAACAAATCCTAACAATGCAGTAGGCCCATTAGAAATGGAGATGGTAAAATTGATAATAATGAGGCAGAAAAGGCAGAAGCGTTCAATACAAATTTCTGGTTTTGAACAGCAGCACAATGTCTATTCATATCCTGTGAAGAAGATGAATCTCTCTCCAATCTATTGGGACCTAAGGAGCATGTTAAATGGCATTTACAAGGAATCAACAGAAGGCGTGAATAGCTGATAAAACCACAGAATAATAGAAATGTAAGGGTGTGTGACGGGTCTGGCACCGCAGCGCCCCTTTGTGGCAGGGAGGGTGGGGTGCCAGGGCCTTGCCTCTCAAGTTTCCCAGCCTGCCTTCTTTAAGGGTGTCCCGACGGGGCCTAATGGCAGGTTCCCACGTGCTCGACCAGAGTGTCAGGGCAGCGTGGCCTAATGGCCAGAGTCCATATAAACCTGCCCCGAGTACCAGGGCAGCGTGGCCCAATGGCCAGAGTCCATCTTTCCCCCTCTCAGGTGGGGAAGTGTCGCCTAATGGTCGGGGGAGTAGGGGGACCCGGGCCCACCCTCTCCACTGGGTCACGACCCAGGGCTCTCCTATTGGCGGGGTTCCGCTTGCTGTTGGCTCGGCGGGGATCCACCCGCAACACACCAAGTGTCAGTGCTGCTTTAAAGCGGCTTGTCGCTAAAGTTCCCCTGGGTCACTTCCTACCCTCAACGTCGTATTCTCCACTCCGTGTGTGTGTGTGTGTGTGTGTGTGTGTTTCCGTTCCATTCCCCTATGTCGGGTCCTCCGTCTGGGACGCAGGGTACATGCCGGCTGGGCTGGCTCCTGGAGCGTTGGCTGTCCCTCCTCGGGACCTGGCTGTGTGCATCCTTCTCCTCCGGTGGTCAGCCCAGACTGAACAGTTTTGCAGGCTTTTATACCTAGTCTCCAGTTGGAGCATGCCCAGCAGGGCTTCTGGGGTGGGGCTTCCTCTGCCAGGAAGGAAGGGTTAACCCCTGTGGCGCCAGTGCAGGGCCGCTCTGCCCCGTCACATATTCCCCCCCTTTAAAACCAGGGCTGGGGCCAGCGATCTCTGGGACCTTTCTTCCCCCTCCCCTTCCCCGAGGTGGGAAAAGAAGTCCGCATTCCCATGGGCCCTCCCCGGCCAGTGTGACACGTGGAAGGAATAGGGTTGGAGAGACAGATACCACCGCATGATCCGTGTATTCGCTTCCTTCATGCTATTGATCCATCTGAGGGGTGCGTGATGCATCACCAAGGAGAAAGTGTTCCCTAACAGGTAATACCTCAGTGCATGAATCACCCATTTAACCGCAAGGGCCTCCCACTCTATGGTGGAATACCGGGTTTCTCGGGGAAACAGCTTATGGCTTAGATACAAGATGGGGAGCTCTTCCCCCTCCTCCTCTTGGAACAACACGGCTCCCAGCCCCACCTTGGAGGCGTCAGTCTGGAGAATAAAGGGCTTTGTGAAGTCTGGCTGTCTCAGCACAGGCTCCCGGGTTAAGTGGTCGCGCAGGGCACCGAAGGCCTCTTCACAGGCTTTTGACCACTGGACCTTCTTGGGCTGGGAGCTTTTTATCAGGTCTGTGAGGGGGGCCACGAGTGTGTCAAAGTTGGGTACAAACCGTTGGTAGTATCCGGCTAGCCCTAAGAACTGCCGAACTTGTCTTTTTGTCGTGGGCGTGGGGTAGCTTTTCAAGGCCTCTACTTTGTCCACCAAAGGGCGGAGTCTTCCTCGGTCCACCGTATAGCCTAGGTAGGTCACTTCTCGTTGGCCCCAGTGGCATTTGGCCGGGTTTGCAGTGAGGCTGGCCTTGCCCAGGGTATGCAGCACGTCAGCAAGGTGGTTGAGATGTTCCTCCCAACTAGAACTGTAAACGACGATGTTGTCGATGTATGCTGCGGCGTATGAACTGTGGGGGCTCAGCACTTGATTCATAAGTCGCTGGAAGGTGGCCGCGGCCCCGTGTAATCCAAAAGACATCATTGTGAATTGGAAGAGGCCGAAGGGTATGGGAAAAGCTGTCTTTTCTCTAGAGATGGGTGTCAGAGGGATCTGCCAATATCCCTTGGTCAGATCTAGGGTGGAGATGAATTCAGCCTTCCCCAATCGTTCCAGCAGCTCATCCACCCGCAGCATGGGATAGGCATCAAAACGAGAGATCATGTTCACCTTGCGAAAGTCGATGCAGAATCGGACTGTCCCATCTGGCTTGGGGACTAGTACTATTGGGTTCCGCATTCGTTTCTTGACTCTTCGACCACTCCTAGGGCCAACATCATCTCGAGCTATTTTCGCACATCTTCCTGGGAAGGGGCAGGTGACTCTCCCTCACTTTGTGGCCGGGGAGTGTGGCAATATGGTGGCTAGTCAATGTAGTCTTTCCTGGCTGGGTTGACAGGACTGCGGGGAAGGCTGCTACCAACTGACGTACCTGGTCCTGCTGTACCGGTTTGAGCTCCAGGCCTATTGCTGCTGCCTCTGGTTCCTCCAGTTCACCCGCTAGGGGCCGCAACTCGGGTTCAGGAGGATACAGGGCAATCATCATGCCTTTTTGGTCTCTCCAGGCCTTGAGGAGGTTCACATGGAAGACCTTCATGTCTTTCCTCCGCCCCGACATCCGGACTTCATAGTCAACAGGCCCTATTTGCCTGGTCACCTCGAAGGGGCCTTGCCACTTCGCTAATAGCTTGGAGTCGGAGGAAGGTAACAACAAGAGGACTCGGTCCCCCGGCTCAAAGCTTCTCATCTTGCCCCCTTTATTGTACTGAGCTTCTTGATTGCGTTGGGCCCTCCCCAGGTTTTCGCACGCCAAGGTGCCTAACTCGCGGAGCCGTTCCCGGAGATGGAGGATGTATTGGATGGATCCTCGGACCCGAGTCTCTTGTTCTTCCCATGTCTCTTTCAGGAGATCTAAGATCCCCCAGGGTCTCCTCCCATAGAGGAGTTCAAAAGGGGAGAATCCCGTTGAAGCCTGTGGTACCTCTCTTACGGCAAAGAGGAGCGCAGGAAGTATCTTATCCCAGTGCCGGGGGTCATCTTCCACAAACTTTCTCAGCATGGATTTCAGGGTGCCATTAAATCTCTCTACTAACCCGTCCGTCTGTGGGTGGTAGACCGAGGTCTTCAGCGCGCAAATATTTAACAGCTGGCATAATTTCGCCATCAACCTAGAAGTTACATTAGTCCCTTGGTCCATCAGTATCTGTCGGGGCAGCCCAACCCGGGCAAAGATATGCAGGAGCTCATTGGCGATGATGGGAGCCATGGCATCTGTGGTGGGGCGGCTGCCCCACACACGGAGAGTGTGGGCTGCGGCAGGCCTGGGCGCCTGTGTAGATGCGCAGCCAATCCGAGCAGGGCGTACTGGGAGCCAATCAGAGGACAGATTGGGGCCAGCCAATCAGGGCCCAGCTCAGCCATATAAAAGACTGTTCAGAGCAGGAGCACTCAGTCAGTCCCAGGCCTTCAGAGGGGAAGGTCTGTCTCCAGAGCTGGGAGGCCAGCACCACGGACAGCGCAGTGCAGGCCAGCTTCAGAGAGTGGGAGAAGGCCCTGCTACGTAGCCTGCCAGGTGGCAGGTCGGGAAGGAGAAGGCCTAGCACAGAGAAGGGCCGTTGGGGAAGTGGTCCAGCGGAGTAGCCAGAGGAGGAAGGAGAAGGAAGACAGCAAGACTGTCGCTAGAGGGCCTCTGGACCGGGACTCAGAGTAGTGGGCGGGCCTGAGTCCCCCCCACCCCTTTCCCCCTTATTGTTCTATTGGGCCATACCCTCAGCCATAGGCCGCAGGGAGTGGCCGGCCGATACTACACCAGATCCTTGACCAGGGGGATCGGACTTGAAAGTGTAAGCCTGTGGGCCATCCAACCTCCCCCAGAAGGGGGTGTGAATGAACAAGGGGACACTGTCGGAGGACAGTGTTCCAGAAGAGGACGCTGAGCGTTGGGAGCAATGCGAGTCCGTACGCCAACTGAAGGCGAGACGACAGGCGGGACGTCACCAGAAGGGGGCGCTCTACTGGACCAAACCAATTCCCCGAGACGACCGGTAGGAGGCGCCACAGTGGTGAGTCCAAACCCTGTCACAGCATCCCATAAGGGTACTGCCTCTGGGTATCGTGTGGCATAGTCGACCACAACAAGGATGTACTTATGACTGGAGCTGCTCCTTTCCAGGGGCCCCACCAAGTCCAAGCCAATCCGCTCGAACGGCGTTCCGATCACCGGCAGAGGCACGAGGGGTACTTTTGGGACCCGTTTTGGGGCAAGAGGTGCAGTAATCCCGTACTTCCTGATGCATGCCCGGCCAGAAGAACCTCTGGGCCACCTGTTGTAGGGTTTTCTCCCTCCCCAGATGCTCAGCTCAGGGTACTGTGTGGGCCAAGTGGAGCAGGTCCCACTGGAACCGCTGCGGGACCAACAGCTGGTGTAGTTCTTCCTGCGTTTGGGGTTCCTGGACCACCTGATAGAGTAGATCATTATGGATCTCGAAGCGGGGTCCTTGATGCGGGCGTCCGGGTGGGTCTTTTTCCCCAGGGGCACCCATCGCCTACTCCCAGGCCTGAGTGAGGGTGGTGTCCCCCCTTTGTTCTTCCAAGAAATCGGCATTGATGTACAGCCACCTCTGGCCCTCTTCTGTCCGGGTTTCAGTGCAGGTTCGGCCTTCCTCATCTACCTCATGATTCCCCGAAGGCCCCTCCAGGGGGTTGTCTGGTGGGGTTTGGCCTAGTAGTCCCGGTCTTTTGGCTTGGCCTCCTCTTTTCTTCGCTGGTCGGGTACTCCACTCTTGCAGGAGTGCAGCAAAGCCCGGCCAGTCGCATCCCAGGATCACTGGGTAAGCTAATTTTGGTGCCACCCCCACTAGGCACCACCCTCCCTGCTGTGCTGCCTCAAGCTGTACCCAGATGGTGGGATAGGGCTTCACATCTCCATGGATACACTGCAGGCATATGGGGGCCCCCACGGGCCCAGTGGGTTCTACCAGCCCTGACCGGATGACGGTCTGGCTACATCCGGAGTCAACCAAGGCCATGGTAGGCGTCCCATCCACTGGTACAAGAATCTTGCCCGGTCCCCACTTCCGGGCACGTTGACCAGCGGTCCACACCTGCCCATAATTACAGTCCATATACGGGCATTCCCTCTGGAAATGCCCTATCTGTCCACACTCGTAACACAGCTCCCTCTTTCTTTCTTCCGGTGGGGTGTTCTGGGGATGCTTTGTCTTCCCGGCGAATCGCCTAGGCTCCACGTGAGTTTCGCCACTGGAGGCTCCCTCGAGGTATGGGGCGGTGGGATCTCTGAGGGCTGCGAGCGTAAACGGGGCTTCCCCCTTGCGGGTTCCCCATGCCATGGCCGAGTTCTGTTCACCCGGGGTCCCCCCTTTGTAGCCAGTCTTCTGTTCTCCCTCTGTGGCCAGGTAATCCTCCATTAGCGGGGTCGCTTCCGTGAGGGTCTTCGGGTGGTGCCACTGCACCCATTCCCTCCCCCCAGTAGAGAGAATCTGCAAGAACTGCTCCAAAGCCACCGTCTTGGCTACTTGGACACTTGTGTGGCGTTCTGGCTCGAGCCACCTCCAGCTAGGGTGACCAGATGTCCCGATTTTATAGGGACAGTCCCAATTTTGGGGTCTTTTTCTTATATAGATTCCTATTACCCCCCGTCCCGATATTTCACATTTGCTGTCTGGTCACCCTACCTCCAACAGAGGTCGTGAATTCACTTCGCCACGACTCAAGGCCTAGCCCCCGGCGCATATCACTCTCGGTGGAGCCGCTGCTGGTAAGTCTTGGGGCTGATGCCAGTTTGGTCCAAAATGGCCGCCTTGACCTTGGAATAGTCCAGTGCCTCCTGCGGGTCGAGGTTACGATACGCGGCCTGTGCCGGGCCCGTCAGGTAGGGAGCTAGAATAGTGGCCCAATGTGCGTTGGGCCACTGGACGGCAGTTGCAACCCGCTCGAAAGTCACCAGAAAGGCCTCGGGGTCATCCCCCGGCCCCATCTTTGTTAGGCGCACTGGTAGTCCCCCGAGACCATAACCAGCACTGCCGCTTGCCACGCCTAGGGGAGGACTTGGTGCATGTCCTACCAACGTTGCCATCTGCTGAAACAGTCGCTCCTGGCTGGCTTGTTGTTGGGCATTCAGCTCCCGGATCAGCTGTTGCTGCTGTTCTTGCTGCTGCGCTGCTTGCAGCTGCTGTTGTGCTGCTAGCTGTTAGAGCAACTGTGCTTGCTGCTGCTGCTGCTGCTGCACCGCCTGCTGCTGTTGGTTCTCCAGCAGCCATTTCAGAAGTTTCTCCGGTTCCATCTTGGGTGTCTGGGTCCTTATTTCAGGCCCTGATTGATGCCTGCATTCTCAACCCAGTTGTGACTGGTCTGTCACCACAGTGCCCCTTTGTGGCAGGGGAGGGTGGGGTGCCAGGGCCTCACGTCTCAAGTTTCCCAGCCTGCCTTTTTTAAGGGTGTCCCGACTGGGCCTAATGGCAGGTTCCCACGTGCTCAACCCGAGTGTCAGGGCAGCGTGGCCCAACAGCCAGAGTCCATATAACCCTCCCCGAGTGTCAGGGAAGTATGGCCCAACGGCCAGAGTCCCTATAACTCGCCCCGAGTGTCAGGGCAGCGTGGCCCAACGGCCAGAGTCCATATAACCTGCTCCGAGTACCAGGGCAGCATGGCCCAATGGCCAGAGTCTATATAACTCGCCCCGGCTCTCTGGACAGCATGGCCCAATGGCCAGAGTCCATCTTTCCCCCTCTCAGGCGGGGAAGTGTCACCTAATGGTCGGGGGAGTAGGGGGACCCGAGCCCACCCTCTCCACCAGGTCACGACCCAGGGCTCTCCTATTGGTGAGGTTCCCCTTGCCGTTGGCTCGGCGGGGATCCACCCGCAACATGCCGAGCATCAGTGCTGCTTTAACGCGGCTTGTCGCTAAAGTTCCCCTGGGTCACTTTCTACCCTCAACGTTGTATTCTCCACTCTGTGTGTGTGTATGTGTGTGTGTCTCCGGTCCGTTCCCCTCTGTCGGGTCCTCCGTCTGGGACGCAAGGTACGTGCCGGCTGGGCCGGCTCCTGGCTCCTGGAGGGTTGGCTGTCCCTCCTCGGGATCTGGCTGTGTGCGTCCTTCTCCTCCGGTGCTCAGCCCAGACTGAGCAGTTTTGCAGGCTTTCATACCTACTCTCCAGTTGGAGCATGCCCAGCAGGGCTTCCGGGGCGGGGCTTCCTCTGCCAGAAAGGAAGGGTTAACCTCTGTGGCGCCAGTGCGGGGCCGCTCTGCCCCTCACAGGGTGGAAGGAACCTCAAGAGGTCATCTAGTCCATCTCCTCACACCAAGGGAGGTGTAAGTATACCTAGGCCACCCCGACAAATGTTTGTCTAACTTGTTCTGCAAAAAGCGACAGAGTCCTGTGGCACCTTGTAGACTAACAGACGTATTGGAACATAAGCTTTCGTGGGTGAATACCCACTTCGTCAGACGCAAGTTGATATTCACCCATGAAAGCTTATACTCCAATACGTCTGTTAGTCTACAAGGTGCCACAGGACTCTTTGTCGCTTTTTACAGATCCAGACTAACACGGCTACCCCTCTGATACTTGTTCTGCAAAGTCACCAATGATGGGGATTACACAACCTCCCTACGTACCCTGTTACAGTACTTAATTATCACTATAGTTAGTTTTTTCTAATATCTAATCTGAATCTCACTTGCTGCAATCTAAGATGATTATGTCTAGTCCCTTGGTGAATGTGGACAACAATTGACAATCTTTCAATTATTTGAAGACTGTTATCAATTCACCCCTCAATCTTCTCTTCTCTAAACTTAAAATGTCCAATTCTTTCAACATTTCCTCATAGATGATGTTTTCTAAACCTCTTACTCTGTTTGTTGCTCTCCTCTGGACATTCTCCAATTTGTTCTTATCTTTCTTAAACAGTGATAAGCAAAACTGGACACAGCTGAGGCCACACCAGTGCTAAGTAGAACGGAACAATTACCTCCTGTGTCTTACATATAACATTCTTGTTAATACAATTCAGAATGACATTTCCCTTTTTCACAACAGCATCACAACTTTTCAGATTGTGATCCACTGTAACTGCGAGATCATTTTCTGCAGAACTGCTACCTTGTCAGTTATTCCTTATTTTGGTTTTTTTTGTATTTGATTTTTCCTTCCTAAGTCTAATGCTTTGCACTTATCTTTACTGAATTTCAATTTACTGATTTCAGACCAATTTTCCAGTTTATCAAGATCATTTTGAATTTTATCCCTGCCTTCCAAAGAGCTTGTGACCCCTCTCAGCTTCATGTCATCCACAAATTGTGTAAGTGTATCTCTATTCCATCACCCAAGTCATTTACAAAAATATTGAATAATACCAGACCCAGGACAGTGTTATTTTGTATTTATCCATAGGAACACAGCAATCACAGAGAATAGAATAAAGCAAGTGAAGGCCTACAGGCCTATGTCTTACCTAAAGCTCAGCTTTTCCCTTAAAACCTGGGCTGACTCAGCTTATCTCAAGAACCCCTGCTTCTGGGAGGATTGTGTTACAGTCTCCTTCCCTGCAGACCCTGCCTCGCCCCCTCTGTTCATCAGGGCTCCCCTGTTAACAATTCCCAAGCTCTCTGTTTAAGATTTCCCACCTCATGGGCCCATCCCATGGAAGGGGGCTTGTGCTCAGCTTGGCTAGATGCACAACTTCAAAAGCCCTGACACCTGTATTGTCAGTTAAGTACCAGTAACTGGGTTCTATGAAACCATTGTCTGCCATCCTGGGACATGCTGGTAGCTCAGATGGCGGTTACCCTTTGAACCCTGGTAGGAAATGTGAAAATAGCAGTAAAAGGGACTGATGTGCACATAATATTCCCAGAAATACAGATATTCCCCATGTTCTATGCAGGGGTGTCATAATTATAAAGGGAAGGGTAACAACCCTCCTGTATACAATACTATAAAATCCCTCCTGGCCAGAGGCACCATAAGCCTTTTACCTGTAAAGGGTTAAGAAGCTCAGGTAACCTGGCTGACACCTGACCCAAAGGACCAATAAGGGGACAAGATACTTTCAAATCTTGGGAGTGGGAGGGAAAGGCTTTTTGTTTTGTTTTGGTTGGTTGGTTGGGTTTTTTTTGTGGTGTTTGCTCTTGGGACTAAGAGGGACCGAACATCAGTCCACGATCTCCAAATCTTTCTGAATGAGTCTCTCGTATTTCAAATTTGTAAGTAACAGCAAGGCAAGGCGTATTAGTTTAGTTTATCTTTATTTTCTCAACTTGTGAATTTTCCCTTCTCTAGAGGGAGGTTTATCCCTGTTTTGTTGTAACTTTGAAACTAAGGCTAGAGGGGGTTCCTCTGGGCTCTTTGAATCTGATTACCCTGTAAAGTTATTTTCCAGCCTGATTTTACAGAGATGATTTTTACCTTTTCTTTTTAATAAAATCCTTCTTTTAAAAATCTGACTGATTTTTCCATTGTCCAAAGACACAGGGGGTTGGGTCTTTGATCACTTTGTAACCAATTGGTTAGGATATTATTCTCAAGCCTCCCCAGGAAAGGGGGTGTAAGGACTTGGGGGGATATTTAGGGGGAAGAGGAACTCCAAGTGGTCCTTTCCTAGTTTCTTGTTAAATCGCTTGGTGGTGGCAGCGTACCAAGTTTTAACCTAAGCTGCTAGAAATAAGCTTAGGGGGCTTTTATGCAGTTCCCCACATCTGTACCCTAGAGTTCAGAGTGGGGAAGGAACCCTGACATGGTGGCAGAGTGGCGGGATCATTTTTGAACCAAAAGCACAGCAGAATTTTAAAAGGACAATATTTTCTTGTTAGAGGTTGTTTTTTTTTTCTCTGCCTGAAGGCAGAGGGGTCAAGTTACAGTAGCAAAGGAATTCACAAGCTGGGTTGTTGTTTTTTTTTCTTTCTAACTCTCATTTATAACTAGGTTAAACACAGAAAGGCTAGGATGACAGACTGTGACGTCCAGAAAAAACTGGATTTAGCCAGACTGGAAGCACAAGAGAAAGAAAAGGAACACAAGAGACTGCTCAAATTAAAACAACTTGAGAAAGAAGCTGCTGAAAGAGAAGAGAAAGCCAAAGAGGCTGCCCACAGGACAGCTGTGGAGGCAAAAGAAAAAGAAATGGAGGAGAGGGAAAAAGAGAGGAAGCATGCACTGGAGATACAGATGGCAAGGGCTAAGCAGAATATACCAGGCTCATAGACTCATAGACTTTAAGGTCAGAAGGGACCATTATGGTCAT
>NW_020695063.1:160124-160851 GCF_002925995.2 Terrapene triunguis
CACTGTTGACTCATATTTAGCTTGTGGTCCACTATAACCCCTAGATCTCTTTCTGCCGTACTCCTTCCTAGACAGTCTCTTCCCATTCTGTATGTGTGAAACTGATTTTTTCTTCCTAAGTGGAGCATTATTATCAAGTGAGATTGGTGAATCAATTATGTAGGAACAGGAAGACTTTGTTTAAAATAAAAATAAATCCAAGCATAAGCATAGTGTAACCCTTCTGCCCATCTAAGTTGGCAGCAACAAGGGCCGGGTTCTGTATCTAAGGGTTCCGTTTCAATAACGCAATGCAAAACCGGCTCGAGCCCCCACCCAATGACCTGGGACAATTACATACCACCCCCTGGGCGCCTCTAAGAGGTAATACTTCCCCTCTCGCAAGCACGGAGTCTGAGTGTAGCAGAAAATGTTTAATAACATGAGGTAAATGACATCAGCATTAAATTGGAAAAAAACACAAACCATGAGCAAAAGACCCACCCAGGCAAATTGGGCCGTGTCCTTTCCCTTTGGGTCTTGAATCCAGCAACCCAAAAATCACCCAGAGTCCCCAAACTCTAACTCCCCCAAAGTCTCTTGGGTCCAGCAACCACCCAAAGTCCCAAAAGTCCAACAACCCCCAAAGTCTCTGTCCCTGGTCAGTGCAGCCCCAGAGTAAAAGGGGGGGCACGCAGGGTGTTGTGGAAGCAGAAACAGAACTGTCAGAAAAGAACTGCAATGCATG
>NW_020695063.1:160861-167250 GCF_002925995.2 Terrapene triunguis
ATTTGCTGTACCCAAACAAAAAGTGAGAACTCAGTTTTTCTCCGACAGTGTTAAGGGGCACCTTACGTGATCCGAGGCCAACCGGCTGTCTCCCTGTGGGGCTCCGCCACAGCCTTCACCACGAGCCAGTCCACTTCCTGCCGTCCCACAAACTGCTCTGCTCTACGAGCTGCTCCGCTCCGCTCACCGACCTGTGAGCCGCTCCAGCCGTCCCCGCAAACAGCTCCGCTTGCAGTTCCTTGGGCCACTTCAACCGTCCCCGCAAGGCTCCGCGCTGCTCCTCCAGCCGTCTCCGCAAACTGCTCCGCCAGCCGCTTAGCAATATAGCGTGAGGCTCCCCCACTAGTTAACACAGCACTCAGTGATCTCAGCTCTTAATAACTTTAGCTCTTTTGTGATTTCAGCTCTTAGTGATCTCAGCTCATAGTAGGGGAGCCCCAGTGCTGGTGCACCATTGGCCCAAAGTGAATTCAGCTCAGCAGCCTGTAACTAGACTCCTAATAGAATCAAAGTTAGCTCTGACATTCAACAGTGGAGAGAGGAGATGGTGCAATTGGTGTTTTGAGCCCTCAAAGGGGGCCCATGCCATCAGGTACAAATACCTGTTCCCATCCCCTCTCAATTGACTGGGTTGTGGAACCCATGTCCCTTGTCTAGCGAGCGCTACTTAGGTGATGGTGAGACATTCTGTCATAAAACAGTTTCATTGTCCTTGATTCACATAATCAGGGTAACAACACTTTATTCCTCCTGCCCCAATAACAGAGAAACTGGGGATCCCACCCCATCCAAAGTAACCACTATCAGTTGCTGTTGTCTCATGCCAGGCGGGTGTGCCTATGCAAACAAGATCAGCCCCTGGAGTTCTTTTCCACACTCGCCATAATTCACCACCAGATGTCAGGGTAGAGCTCATCCTGACTCTGCTTACAATAGTTATAAGAAAACAAATACATATAACACAACCAGAGGCAAATTAAGGTTTCATGGGGCCCTGGGCCAGAGCAAGTGGGGGCCCCTTCAAACCCCTTCCGCCTGCAGTCCTGTCTCTGTTCCACGCCCTTCTGCCTGCAGCCCGCCCATGGCTCCACCCCTTTCTGCTCCTTCCCCCGTGGCCCCGCCCTGTTCCACCGACAGTCCGCACCATTCCACACCCGCCACTGCAGCCCCGTAAGCCATTTGCTCCTTTCTCCCCCCTCCCGCCCTGCGACCCTAAGACCGGAGAAGCTCTGCCCTGAGGCCACAGCATGGAGTGAGAGCTCCCCCAGCCCTGAGGCCGTGGCAGGAAGCTAGAGCTCCTCCAGTTCCAAGGCGTGCAGCTGGGGTCTGGGTGCTGGTGTTTCCTCCGCTGGCACTTCTGCTGGGAAGCGAGATCGGGGCATGGGAGCTTGCCCCGCCCACCCCACCCACCCGGCGCTCCTGCTAGGGCATGAGGGTGCCCATTTTTCCAGGGACCCCCAATTGGCCAGGGCTCCTGGGCATGGGCCCCATCGGCCCAGTGGCTAATCTGCCACTGAATACCAACACACTCACAGCTCACATACTCACAACCTCATGGAGACCATTACAGATAAAGATGAAGAGAACAGTGAGTGGAGAGCACCTGAAGTGGGCAGTGATGATCTGCTTTCCACCTTCCTATCATCCTGATGTCCCAACTAGGCATTGGTCTGACCATCTTTTTATTAAAGTGATGAGGTAGGTGAGGTAACATCTTTCATTGTAAGCATCTTTTTCTACCCTTTCTCCTTACATCCCCCACACATCTGGGACCGTTTTTGATTTAGCTGTCAGCCCCCTGCCCATATTTATCATTCCGGGGCCCATAATTTAGGTTGTGGTTGCTAGCATTAGCTCTTTTTGTGTCATTCTTTTCCAATGGTTTCAATACATAAATGTGGGTTCTCCATGTTACAAATCAACACAAATCCCCTAGAAATCCATTGTTTCCAGCTTTTGTGGTGTTCTTGTATAGCCCAAACTACATATTGCAAACTATTGTTAAATCTTACATTAGGTTAAGCTGTCATGCTAACTCTTTTGCTACATAGGCTATTATAACTACTAATAGACCAACTAGGCCTCAGCTTATTGTCAAGCCCATCATAGTCGTTACACATATTCTTATGTAAACCTACTTGCATGTCTTGCATTACAGCTCTAATAGCTTCTATTTTATTATCTTCAAGCATTTTAATATACCTTAATATATGATATATAATCTAATCTTGCACTTTCAGATTAGGTTGGGTTAACAGGTCAACAGAGGTCTCAAAATGTAAGTGTAAACAGGGATTAATCATCGAGTGGGTGTTTCCAGTGGGGACCCGCAGGGATCAGTTCTTGGTTTATGTTATTTAACCTTTTTTATCAATGACCTGGGAAAACACAAAGTCATCACTGATAAAGTTAGCAGATGACAACAGACTGAGTGAGTAGTAAACAATGAAAAGGACAGGTAATTGATACAGAATGATCTGGATCGCTTGGTAATCTGGATACAAGAAAATAATGTGTGTTTTAATATCGCCAAATCTAGGAACAAAGAATGTAGACCATGTTTATGGGATGGGGAACCTTATCCTGGGAAGCAGTGACTCTGAGAAAGACTTGGGGCTCATAGTGGATAATCAGCTGAACATGATCTCCCAGAGCAATGCTGTGGCCAAAAGAATTAATGCAATCCTTGGATGTATAAAGAGGGGAATATTGAGTAGGAGCAGGGAGGTTATATTACTTCTGTAGTTGGCCCTGGTTCTACCACTACTGGAGAAACTGTGTCTAATTCTGGTCCCCAATTTTTAAAAATGATTATCAAAGAGAAGGTTGGGGGATGAGTTGATCACAGTCTATGAGAATCTTGCAGACAAAGGTATAACAAGATCCAATGGCTGGAAATTGAAGGTAGGTAACTTCAGTCTAGAAATAAGGCACCATTTTTTAATAGTGAGGATAATTAACCATTGGTCTGTGGTGAATTCTCCACCATAAGCCATTTTAAAATCAAGATTGGATGTTTTTCTAAAGGCTATGCTCTATTCAAACAGGAATTAATTCAGGGGAGATCTGTGGCCTGTGTTAGATTAGTGAGGATAGCTGATCACAATGGTCCTTTCTGGCCTTATAATCTATAAATCTATGTGTTGTGGGTCAGCCATTATCCCACATGATTAATGGGATTTTGCTCCACTTTTGCCTCCCAGGACACCAATGTCTATAATCAGCAAAGCTCCAGGGATGAAGATGCATGTCATATTTCCTACCTCCTCTCCCTGAAAACAACAGGTGGCAAAGAAAAGAGATTTATCACAGAGTGCCTGGCCCCTTTAAGGGGAAATGGGCCCAGCCCCACCTGTGACACTCTCCAGGAGGGTAGAATGACAGTGGGTCACATGGTATAATCTGTCCTTATTTAGCCCAGCAGCATGGGCAGAAAGGGGCAGTGGTAGATGGCTGCAGAAGGCTCCTGCAGGAGACACTGAGGCTGCAGGGGAGAAAAGTTCTCCAGGTAGGTAGGGCTGGGAGTGACCTGCCAAGGCAGAGAAGAGGCCAGACTCCAGGAAAAAACTCAGGGAGTCAGGGCTTTGATAAGGATTAAGAAAAACTTTGTTTAAGTAGAGTGTGAAGACAGGGAGGGTGCAGGAGACTGTTTCTGTTTGTGTTGTACTTGGATTCCCAGTGGGTAAAACCCAGAGAGTCTGTGCTCCCATGAGAGAAAGGAGAACTGCAAGTTGAGCTCAGGAGGGATGGAAAACCTTTAATTCATGTTCATTTGAGACTATTGCCGAAGGTGGTGTTTATTTTGAATTTTGAGTACCCTGAAAAGGGCTGAACTCTGAGAGTGACCTGGCCAGAGGGCTGAGCAATGTGAATTCTTGGGAGAGATGGAAAAGCCTGGTGAGGAGAAACTGAGGCAGAGGCACCTGCAGAGCCATCCCCAGCCACGACAGGTGCTCAGAAGCAGTAATCCTGTTACAGGGACACAGGAAACAAGCAAACCTAAATAGTTGAGCTGGGGGAGGGGTGGTTTTCCCATCCTGTAAATTTTCAAAATATAAAATGTAGATCCCATCCTAAACTGGGACTGTAGACAGGTGCTGTCCCAGAGAAACCTTTCGTGGTCTGGGGAGGCCCTTCAGTTTCCCATTAGGTTCCCAAAAATAATCCACTCACAGAAAAAAGTCTTCAAAGCAATAGACCGCCTCTCTTGGGGTCTAATATATTCAACCAAGTTCAGCTCCCCAAAGTGAGCCCCTCAGGTCAAGATTTCCAGTCTGCCTTCTGGGGCTGTGTGGTTCAAATCCTCTCTGGCCTGTAATTTCACTGCTTTCATGGCACTCCTTCTAGGGGCTGTGCGCTACCTGAGTTCTTTTGCTCTCTGGGCTCCCAGCAGCTGAGCTCCTCCTTGACTGAGCGGGGAGCTTCCTGTTGATTCACCTGCCCAGTGAAGCCAGACAGTGCCCCTATCATCACTGGGGCTGGATCCAGGCAAGAAAGGGAAATGAGGGATGCCTTGTGTGCCCACATCCTGGCAACTCAGGGATGAGGAGCCTGTAATGCAGTGATGGGGCATGTGTTGGGGGAATGTGATGCAGTAAGGTTTCATACTGTTGCACTAAATCTATCAGAAGTCTGGCCCTTGCTCTCCTGCCCCCAACAGAATGTGTTGCCCATGTTGCACATAGCTGTACAGGTGATGTGGGTTGTATGCAGGTGGTGTGCACAGGGTACATCTGTCCATTTCAGCGCATACAGCTGTTCACTGACCACCCAACCACAGAGTTTCCAGGACCTGTTCTGGCTGCAGGATGTGGTACCCTGCAGAACAGTGCAGCCCTGGAGTGGAAGTTTGTACTTGTGGAGCTAGTGCTTTAATGGGCTGTGCACTGGTACTGGAGGTGGAGGTTGCACCCAATGGCCACCAGGTCGATCAGCTGCTCCATCAGCAACTGGTTCCAATTGCTCTGGTCATGCTTGCGGAATTGAGCCAGTATTCTTTCCTCCTGCTGTGCATCCCATTCCTCCTTCGCCTTCTGGTACTCCAGGGGTCATCAGTGCTGCAAAGCATGTTGAGGAACATCTCGTCCCTGACCCTCTTCCCTTTTCCTTGCTGACTAAGAGTCCTGTCCCAAAGAGACTAAGGGTATGTCTACACTACGAGAATAGTTCGATTTTAGTTAAATCGAATATTTACAATTGATATTAGAAAGTCGAACGTGTGTGTCCACACCAAGGACAGTAATTCGACTTTGTCAGTCCACACTACCAGGGAAAGCGTCGACATTGGAAGCAGTGCACTGTGGGCAGCTATCCCACAGTTCCCGCAGTCCCCGCTGCCCATTGGAATTCTGGGTCGAGCCCCCAATGCCTTCTGAGGGAAAAAAATGTCTCGAGGGTGCTTTTGGGTAACTGTCGTCATCCAATCGTCACTCCCGCCCTCCCTCCCTCCTTGAAAGCGCCGGCGGGAAATCAGTTCGCGCACTTTTCTGGTCAGTGACAGCGCGGACGCCACAGCACCGCGAGCATGGATCCCGCTGCGATCATCGCTGCAGTTGTGGCCGTTGTCAACGCCTCGCAGCTCATCATCCACCTTTCACAGAGGCAGATAGAGAGAAATCAGGCTAGGAGGCTACGGCAGCGGGGTGAGGACCTGAACTCCGAGAGTAGCACACGCCTGTCAGAAACCACGACACCCAGCGCCGAGGACATCGCGTTTGCAATGGGGCATGTGGATTTTGTTGAACGGCGATTCTGGGCCCGGGAAACAAGCACGGACTGGTGGGACCGCATAGTGCTTCTGGTCTGGGATGAATCCCAGTGGCTGCGAAACTTTCGCATGTGGAAGGGGACTTTCCTGGAACTTTGTGACTTGCTGTCCCCTGCCCTGAAGCGCAAGGACACCCGCATGCGAGCAGCCCTGACTGGTATTTACTTGGAGAAGCTTACTGACTCGCTGTGATCTCAGCGAAACCAATATCCCCATCGTTATAGCAGCTTGCTGCGTGCTCCACAATCTCTGTGAAAGCAAGGGGGAGACCTTTATGGCGGGGTGGGAGGTTGAGGCAAATAGCCTGGCTGCTGATTACGCCCAGCCAGACAGCCGGGCGATTAGAAGATCCCAGCGGGACGCGCTCTGAATCCGGGAGGCTTTGAAAGCCAGTTCCAGGACTGAGCAGGGTACCCAGTGACTTTTAAGTTTGTGGACACAGAAGCTGAACTTGCCCCCGTTTCTTTACCCAGTTACCCCCTTCACCCCCTTCCCAAAAAATAAAATCTGTTCTGTTTTGCTAATGAACACCGTTGTCTTCATTACTCTTTTCGCGGGAATGTTTTAAACCTGGGTTTAGTGTTGTGATGCTAATGATGCTTCTAAACTGCCCTCCCCCGCC
>NW_020695063.1:167350-167502 GCF_002925995.2 Terrapene triunguis
TTACCAAGCCCCTTCCCCCCCTTCAGACAGACTCTCCTCCAAAAGAAGAGGATGGAAACAGTAATGAACAGAAACGTATTTTTTATTAACAACCGCACATGGAACGGGGGGGTGAAACTTGGACGGGGTCTTGTGTGAGGCGGGTAGGAAAG
>NW_020695063.1:167512-231264 GCF_002925995.2 Terrapene triunguis
GTCCTCCTGTCGCCACCTCTCCTCCCGTTCCATGTTTGCCCGGTGCATTTGGGACAAGTTCTCCCTCCATTGTGTCTGCTGGGCTGCCTGTGCTCGGGAGCATCCCATTAGTTCAGCAAACATGTCTTCCCGTGTCCTCTTCTTCCTCCTCCTAATGTGCGCTAGCCTCTGGGCAGATATTGCTGTGGGAATTGGAAAAAGGGAGTGAATTCCTGAGACAGATCAATGTATCTGTGAACAGAGAACATAGTCTTGCTCTGTGAACAAGACCATGCAGAGCACCTATCACACGCGCACTGAGGACAAGGTCGAATTTTCGGCCCTCGCCTACAGTGCCTGCGGTCTTGCTGTGGCGAGCTGAGGAGCGGGGCAGGACACCGGACTTTGTCTAGCTGGCAAACATGGTAAGCCGTGGACTTGTGGCTGCTTAAAACTTTAAGAGTGGCACTGGCCTCCTTTCACATAGAAAGCAATGCGAGTCTCTGCTGGCAGCAATCCTGCAAGCATGAACTCTGCCCCTGTCCCAGCCCCTCGCGGCTGTAAACCGCATGGCTGTAAACCGGCGGTTGCAGTTCTGTAAAGGAACGGGCAAGCAGTCCCAATACTAACTGTCCCCTACCTAATTCAAAGCAGGGCGTCATGTCAGACATCACCCTCCTGAGGGTCTCGGAGAGCCAGAAGGAGAGGATGCTGCGGGACAGCCTGCAGAAACCGGGGCCATTTGCTGCTATGCTGTGCAAGGCCATGATCCCCGAATACCTGCTGGCGTTGTGGCAGGGAAACGTGTCATACCACGGGGGGCCTAATAAGCTCTCCCTGCCAAAGAACCTGATAATTAGGCTGGAAAGACACCTGCAGGAGGCCTATGAGGAGTTCTCCCCGGGGGATCTCGCCTCTATCCCCGGACACATCGACCAGTTTTTGGGTTAGGTGCCCTTGGAGGGACAAAAGAGTGGAGCATCTTGGGCAGTGTAATCATGAAGCGGACATTGTTGAATTTTCT
The DNA here is from genome assembly GCF_002925995.2 of Terrapene triunguis. Lineage (NCBI taxonomy): Eukaryota > Metazoa > Chordata > Testudines > Emydidae > Terrapene > Terrapene triunguis. The sequence goes on from NW_020695063.1 coordinate 168,516, forward strand.
TAAAATGGTTCGGACTATACATTGAAACGGCCAAAGACACAGTAATCATGAAACCCTTTGTTCAGATTCCCCTTTTTGTTGCACTTTCCTGTTTACATGTTTAGAAGCACTTTACCCATTGTTAATATTTCAAATCTTCCTGTTCTGTTATAAATAAAAGTTTACATACTTGAAAGCACTTTAGCTATTGTTAATATTTAAAATATGCAAGTTCTGTTATAAATAAATGTTAAGATATTTAAAACACTTACTGCTTGATCCTTCCCCTGAATCTGTGTCTGGGGTAACGGCGGGGGACGGTTGGTAGGGGATCTCTGTGAGGGTGATGAAGAGCTCCTGGCTGTCGGGGAAATCAGCGGTGCCAGCGCTGTCGACTGCCTCATCCTCCTCATCTCCTTCTTCATCTTCCCCGTCCGCTAACATGTCGGAGGAACTGGCTGCGGACAATATCCCATCCTCAGAGTCCACGGTCACTGGTGGGGTAGTGGTGGCGGCCGCACCTAGGATGGAATGCAGTGCCTCGTAGAAACGGGATGTGTGGGGCTGGGATCCGGAGCGTCCATTTGCCTCTTTGGTTTTTTGGTAGCCTTGTCTCAGCTCCTTGATTTTCACGCGGCACTGCGTTGCATCTCGGCTGTATCCTCTCTCTGCCATGGCTTTAGAGATCTTCTCGTAGATCTTTGCATTCCGTCTTTTGGAGCGCAGCTCGGCAAGCACGGACTCATCTCCCCACACAGCGATGAGATCCAAGACTTCCCGATCAGTCCATGCTGGGGCCCTCTTTCTAGTCTGGGATTGCACGGCCATCTCTGCTGGAGAGCTCTTCATCTTTGCCACTGCTGCTGAGCTCGCCACGGTGTCCAAACAGAAACTGCGATTCAAACTGCCCAGACAGGAAAAGGAATTCAAATTTTCCCGGGGTGTGGCTGGTCAGAGCATCCGAGCTCGGACTGCTGTCCAGAGCGTCAACAGAGTGTTGCACTGTGGGATAGCTCCCGGAGCTATTAGCGTCGATTTCCATCCACACCTAGCCTAATTCGATATGGCCATTTCGAATTTAGAGCTACTCCTCTCGTTGGGGAGGATTACAGAAATCGATTTAAAGAGAGCTCTATGTCGAACTAAATAGCCTCGTGGTGTGGACGGGTGCAGGGTTAATTCGATTTAACGGTGCTAATTCGACATAAACGCCTAGTGTAGACCAGGCCTAAGAGGAAAGGTTAATGCAGCAAAGGTGGGAGCACCAGCCAAGAGGATGAAAGAGCATATTTTTTCCCCATGTTTGAAAAAGAATCCCCCCTTTTACATTCTGCATCACGACAATGTCACAGGTTGGTTCTGTTATCAACTTGGGTTGCTCTGAATCCATCTTGATTCACTGACCTGCTCAGAAGCTCCTGCCAGCCATGTTGCCTGGCCACAGACATACTATGGTAAGAATTACAGATTAAAATCATTTAATCATGTTGGTGCTAGCTGTGACATTGAGAAGTATATCCTGATCTGTCTGGGTTCAAAAATGAATTAGGTAAGCTCATGGAGGATAGATCCATCAATGGCAAGCAAGAGATCCCAAGTAGCTTAGCTTGGGCTAGCCCTAAAGGACATGTAGAGCTTGCTTATCATAGAAGTGTCTATTACCTTTTGAAATTTAAGATTATGACTCATTTGGGCATGCATGTAAATAACTCATTTCTTTCCTTAGTTAATAAACCTTTAGCTAGTTTATTGTAGTACTGGCTACAAGTGTTGTCTTTGGTTTGAGATCTGAGGTGCAACTCACCTGGAGTAAGTTACTGTCCTTTGGGACGGAGAGTAACCTGAATATTGTTGTGCTTTTTGGTATAAGGGACCATTTCTCACAACGGCAGGCTTGCCTGGGTGTCAAGATAAATCAGAGTTCCCCAGGGGATTGTTTGTGACTCTTGTGATACAGGAGAGCCAGGGAGCACTGGGAGAGGGGAAGTATATAAACCCTAGGCTAATTAAGGCGTGGTTCCCTGTAGATTAGGGAGGGTGGCTACAGGTTAATTGGAGCACCTGTAGTCAATTAAGGCCCTGTTAGCAACCTAATAAAACCCCCTGCTTCAGGCAGTCAGGGGAGAAGGAGGAAGGAGAGAGGACTGGAGTTTGGAGGTGTGTTGTGAGACTTGGAAGATCAGAAAACCAGAGTAAGAGAGACCCTGCCCCAGCAGGGAAGGGAGATTCCCTCCCCCAGCATTTAAGGGCCAAAGGTACCCCACCCAAGGGGGAAGAGGGTAAGAACCTGCAGGGGTTGAGAGGGGCTGGGGTTCTGAGTAAGGAGCAAACCCAGACCCCTCCCCCACTTCCCTCCTTTACCACCTTCCTGGGCCACTAGGAGGGCCCTCAGTGCCCCAAAAGCAGGGGCAAGGGGTGACATCTTAGCCCCCCGCCAAGAAAAGCACAGGACCCACCATACTACATTGGCCATCTTGTCACACTCTGTGTTAAGGCTGTTAGAGGGTCTGAGGAGCTCACACTTGATACTTTGTTGGTGAAATCTAAGTATAGAGCTCACGAACAGTTTGGGGTTTGAACCCTGCTTCTTATCAGTGTGCCCTGAAGTTGGTGTTCACACTCCAGTCAGGCAGACATAAGGAACAGGAGAGTTAGGCTGGAAGCAACGTGGCCACATGGCCAGAGCAGTGCACAGGGTTTAATGAAGTCACGTTTGTTCAATGTGATGTGCATTCAGCTTCACATATTATGAATGAAACAAGATGGGAATCCTACTAGGGGCCTGGTACCAATATTGGTTTTAACATTATTACAAATTGGGAAACCTTGCAAAATATCAGTCTGTTAGAGATCCCAGAGTGGAAGAGAAGGCTACATTTCCAGGCAAGTAGAGGGATTCCATCTATCCAGGAATATATCCAACCAAAAGTGGCAAACCTAGGCGAAGCTAATCCCATCCTACTGCATGCAATAGCCTCCATAGCAATAATTGTATTGGTCACAACACAGAAATCCCTCCCTGTTACGGTACCCTTTCCCCCACTGTAATAATAAAGATGGTGGGCAGATCTGATTCTTATCAAGCTATGGAGCTGATTGCTGGCTCTGCGCTGCTCCTTCTCCAGGCTCTTATGCAGGTCCATCTCCAAACCAGGTCCATGGAAAAGGGATCCTGGACACTCACTAGCTCAGAGATTCCCAAACTTTTGCTGTCATGCTCCACCTTCCTTCAGAGATGCATTGCTCCCACACAACTCCCTCTCTCCAAGTAAAAACAGCAACTTCATGGATGCCTGGATCCCACATTGTCCAGGACACCTTAATGGTCCCAGCCCACGAGCAGCCCCATCTGGGACATGCCGCAGGTGGGCAGCCCGAGTAGGACAAAAACAGCCCGTCTGCTCCCCTTCCTGTGGCATTACCCATGGAACTCCCTCTCCAAAACCACCCACAGACCACAGACTCCTCCAGACCCAGTGTGACCCCAGCACACACACCCAACAGCCTGCGCAGGCAGGGAGGAACCACCTCCCAAGGGGTGCATGTGCATCAGCCCCCACAGAGGCAAGCGAGCTGGAATGGGCCCCTAAACCTCACACAGGGAGTAGCCACATCCCATTGCTTCCCGCCTCATCACTCCTCCAGCCCAGCAGCAGTGTAAGGGGCTGGGGTGTAGGTGGTCTGGCCTAACGGTCACTGCTGGGCTGGGATCCACACATCAGGGACTGTAGCAGGGGTCTGAGGAATCGCTAGAGCCAGGTTCAATAAGCAAGATTCAGGGTCTAACTCAGGCTGTCGTCCAGGACCACAGATTAGAGTCAGGAGACAAGAGTCAGGGTCAGAGTCAGGCTTGGGATCAGAGACCAGAGATCAGGAAGTGAGGTGAGGTGTGGAGTCACTGCAGGCCCAGTGTCTGTGCGGGTGGCCAGACAACTTTCTGGGGCTCTTTCTGGGGTTAAATAAGGCACTTGGCAAATAAGAGGACCTCTGGATACTGTCATTCTTGATTCCTTGTGTGGTACTTCTTGCGGCACCAACTGTCCACAGTGGTCTCTGGCTGTAGCTCCACAGGGCCTCCCAGTGGCACTGTGGGAATATCAGCTGTCCCAGGCTCTGCAGACCCAGGTTTTGGTCAATGAATTCTTACATCACCACCCTTTTTGGGGCACTCTTCCTGTGGATGGGAGCTGGACCTGGTATATCTGGATGGTCTTGATTAAACCTTTTTACTGGGTCAGGCGCATGGACATGGACATGGGCAGCAGGTCCCCAGGAACATTTTTCAGCATCGCAGCCCTCCCAATCGATTAGGTAGTGCAGTCTCCCCTCTGCAGTTTAGAGCTGAGGAGAGCAAGGACTATGTATTCCCCATATTGGGTTGATTTGCTGACAAATCTGGAAGTGTCCAAGGAACTGGGGGTCTAGCTTGCAGTATGGCTTGCTCATATGGAGGTGTTTTGCTGCAAGCCAGTCCTTTCCACCCACCCTGAGAGCTGGGCCTTACTGGTGTCGATCTGCGTATGGCTTGTAGTCCCTTTTCACATCCTGGAGATGGTCCTTAAGCTCCTCCTGGATATGGTGAATTTGTTGGATCCAGCAGCAACTGCTGGGCTTGAGGAGGCTGCTGTCAAGGCCAGGTGGAAGCTAGGGTGGAACCCATCATTTGCAAAGAACGGACTCTCCCTCATGTAGGTGTATTCAGCTTGTTGTATGAGAACTCCGCATAAGGAAGGAGGCAGAACCAGTTATCTTGATGGTAGTTAACAAAGCACTTTAGGTTTTGCTCTAATAGTTGGTTCACCGTCTCTGTCTGCCCATCCGTCTGGGGAGGGTGTGACATTACACCCCATATTCTTCATAGAAATATGCTTATGATATGAATGACATAACTAAGATGTATTTTATGGAAGGTGGGTCATGTGAGGTATCATTGGAAAGGTTATAATTTATTGAATATGATTATCCTATTCATATACATGTATCATTTCTGTATCTGAAGTTAGAAATATTGACTATGTAACAATTACAACTGTGTTGACACCTAGGGAATGCCCACCAGACAGTTTGCAATGAGCCTGGGTGGACCATTAGGAAAGACAATGGGTCTTTGAAGATGCTGAACTCCGTCTTCCTGGAGTTCCTTCCTGTGGACATTGCAAATAAACCTTGTCTCGTGGTTCCTTTGGCACTGCAGGGTCATGGGATCATGTCACCTGGTACTGGATACCATCTTGGACTACTGGTACTTTTCCACTGAAGGGGGATGGGGACCAAACGGGGAAATAAAGGATTCCCACCATATGCAAATCCTATTTAAGGCTGGGGTGTGAGTTAATCAAGGTTGCTGGTTCTTAACATATCCCCCACCCACGATGACTGCTGGAAACACCTAAGACTCATCTGGGGAAGAAGGACTGGGACCCAGGCTGAGAAAGGGGTCTAGTCTGTGAAGAGAAATACCTAGAACTTTAAGCTGCAAGCAAAAGCGGTTTGTCTTCAAGAAACTCTGCAACCTGCCTAAAACAACATTTAGGGTGAGAATTTACTATTTGTAACCGGTTTCTTTAGTGCATTAAGCTTAGTTTGCGTGTTTGTTGATTTTGCTCAGTAATCTGCTTTCATCTGTTTGCTATCCCTTATAATCACTTAAAATCTGCCTTTGTAGTTAATAAACTTATATTTGTCTTCTACAAGCCAGTTCGTGCAATTCATAACTGGGGAGGGGGCGCAAAAAGCTGTGTATATCTGCTTCCACATTGAGGGAGGGGGCACTTTTCATGAGTTTAAACTGTATAGATTTCTCTATAGTACAAGGCAATATAATTTTGGGTTTACACTTCAGAGGGTATGTGCACTTGAGTGTTGGGCAATCCCTGAGCTGAGTGTTCTCACACAGAGCTCATCTCTCTGTCTCTATGATTCTTTGCAGCTGGATGTGGCCCTACCTGTGTATGTGCTAGTGGAGGCTTGAGGGCCGGGCACACCAGGATAGGGTGAGGGAGCCCAGGCTGGTGGAACAGGAGGGCTGAGTGGGACCCCAGTACATCAGGTGGCTTCCCTGATGAGGGGAGGCAAGCCACGTGAACATCCACTAGCCAGCACACTTCATGCCAAAAGATTGAGACAAGCTCTTGTTGGCCAAATAGGGCCCGTTTCCCCCCGGAGCTTACCTAATTACACCAAGGAGGCACGGAGAGACAAGAAGACGGGTACCAGGTCCTTTTTATTTGTCAGTCAGCTGAGAGGGCGCTCCTCGGCTCGTGCCAGAAGAGACACACCTTACATGGGCGACATAGGCCCTTTTTATAATCAGTAACAAACAACTCAGTTCTCATCCTTTTTACGTCATTATGCTGACCAATAGATAACAGGTTACACAGAATACATATTATTTTGGGGAAGGGGATACAAGAGACATCTGTTGCGGATACATTTGTCATTTTCAAGGGAGAACACGGTACGTTCCTTGACCCTTTGCACTAAATACCTTGGGGATATATGGGAAAACAGCTGCAAACTAACTATCTCTCTGTTCCCTCCTTATCTCTATTATTTCTGCTAGTGTGAGTGAAACTGCAGCCATCTGCTAGAAACACTGACCAATACATTTCTACTTTAACATGTAAGCAGTTAGCACAGAAGTAGATGAGAGTTCACAAGATGGAGTCTGGGGGTTTCAGATAGGCCCAAAGCAAAAGAGTTTCATCGACACTTTGGCCTTCCGCTCTCCCGAGTTACCTGGTAGCTATGCCTAGTGGATCCCAACACTCTGGGCCTCGGTCCAATGTGATACAGCCAGGAAGTCCCTCAATATGGATCACATAAACCACTAGGAGTCAAGCTGTTGTTTCAGCAGAGGGCAGGCTGTTACAGGGGATGAAGTAGACCAACTGACCAAAATGACGCAAAATAATCAAGACCACTGTGTGGTTATCAGAGTCAGGGAGTTCCACTATGAAAGTCCAAGGTGACGGAGGCCCAGGGTCTGGGTGGAGTCTCCAGGGGTACTAGGGCACTAAGGGGCTTAGTACAATTCACCTTGGTGTGCACACACAGGTCATAAGAATCCATGTAGTCCTGGACTTCAGTTTACATATGGGGCTGTTGCCGGCCCAGAGGGCCCCGAGGGGGCAACAGGGTTCGTTGCCCGGTGTGCACCGCACCAATAGACACACCAGGGTGGAGAAGCAAACCATTCGAGATCTTGAAAAGGCACTCAGGAGACCAGCATGTCTCAAATCAGAAGGGCAGCAAATACAAGCAAGTTTTCCCTTTTATATTCCAAGCTGTTTTGAGTAAGCCTTTTGTTCTGGTTTCTCCCTCCTACCCCTCCCGTCCCGAGCAGTTACAGCAGGTACACATTGTGGCATGTTAGAAAAGTTCCAGTTCGCCTGTTTATCTTCGGCCTTGTAGGTTTATGCGCACGCAGTCTTCCCCCCCCCCCCTTTCCCCCATTCTTATCACTACATTTGTTAGTGTGAGCGAAACTGCAGCTGCCTGCTAGAAAAGCTGACCATTACATATTCAGCTTCAGCATTAGGCTGCTAGCATGGAGGCTGGTTAAAGTTCACAATATGGAGTTACTGTGGCTCACTTAGGCCCAGAACAGGGGGGTTTCATCGGCACTTATGGCCTTCCATCCCCCCGAGTTACCTGGTAGCTATGTCTAGTGGCACCAACAGGGCCACCAGAAGAAATGGGAAGTTGTGCGGAAAGCCTTAAGGCAGCCGAAGTGTCCTGCCAATGACATGTCAGAGCAGAGATGGAGCACTTCTAGCCAGGGGCGTCCCACTGTAAGGAATATGCACCCATCAAGATAAGTGATCCTATCCTGCATGGAACATTGCATTTTGGTTCTGGCTCTCATTTGTTAACATAAGAACATAAGAAAGGCTGTACCGGGTCAGACCAAAGGTCCATCTAGCCCAGTATCCTGTCTACCAACAGTGGCCAATGCCAGGTGCCTCAGAGGGAGTGAACCTAACAGGCAATGATCAAGTGATCTCTCTCCTGCCATCCATCTCCACCCTCTGACAGACAGAGGCTAGGGACACCATTCCTTACCCGTCCTGGCTAATAGCCATTAATGGACTTAACCACCATGAATTTATCCAGTTCTCTTTTAAACTCTGTTATAGTCCTAGCCTTCACAACCTCCTCAGGTAAGGAGTTCCACAAGTTGACTGTGCGCTGCGTGAAGAAGAACTTCCTTTTATTTGTTTTAAACCTGCTGCTTATTAATTTCATTTGATGACCCCTAGTTCTTGTATTATGGGAATAAGTAAATAACTTTTCCTTATCCACTTTCTCCACATCACTCATGATTTTATATACCTCTATCATATCCCCCCTTAGTCTCCTCTTTTCTAAGCTGAAGAGTCCTAGCCTTTTTAATCTCTCCTCATATGGGACCCATTCCAAACCCTTAATCATTTTAATTGCCCTTTTCTGAACCTTTTCTAGTGCCAGTATATCTTTTTTGAGATGAGGAGACCACATCTGTACGCAGTATTCGATATGAGGGCGTACCATCGATTTATATAAGGGCAATAATATATTCTCAGTCTTATTCTCTATCCCCTTTTTAATGATTCCTAACATCCTGTTTGCTTTTTTGACCGCCTCTGCACACTGCGTGGACATTTTCAGAGAACTATCCACGATGACTCCAAGATCTTTTTCCTGACTTCTTGTACCTAAATTAGCCCCCATCATATTGTATGTATAGTTGGGGTTATTTTTTCCAATGTGCATTACTTTACATTTCTCCACATTACATTTCATTTGCCATTTTGTTGCCCAATCACTTAGTTTTGTGAGATCTTTTTGAAGTTCTTCATAGTCTGCTTTGGTCTTAACTATCTTTAGCAGTTTAATATCATCTGCAAACTTTGCCACCTCACTGTTTACCCCTTTCTCCAGATCATTTATGAATAAGTTGAATAGGATTGGTCCGAGGACTGACCCTTGGGGAACACCACTAGTTACCCCTCTCCATTCTGAGAATTTACCATTAATTCCTACCCTTTGTTACCTGTCTTTTAACTAGTTCTCAATCCATGAAAGGACCTTCCCTTTTATCCCATGGCAGCTTAATTTACATAAGAGCCTTTGGTGAGGGACCTTGTCAAAGGCTTTCTGGAAATCTAAGTACACTATGTCCACTGGATCCCCCTTGTCCACATGTTTGTTGACCCCTTCAAAGAATTCTAATAGATTAGTAAGACACGATTTCCCTTTACAGAAACCATGTTGACTATTGCTCAACAGTTTGTTTTTCTATGTGTCGGACAATTTTACTCTTAACTATTGTTTCGACTAATTTGCATGGTACAGACGTTAGACTTACCGGTCTGTAATTGCCGGGATCACCTCTAGAGCCCTTTTTAAATATTGGCGTTACATTAGCTAATTTCCAGTCATTGGGTACACAAGCTGATTTAAAGGACAGGTTACAAACCTTAGTTAACAGTTCCGCAACTTCACATTTGAGTTTTCAGAACTCTTGGGTGAATGCCATCTGGTCCCGGTGACTTGTTAATGTTAAGTTTATCAATTAATTCCAAAATCTCCTCTCGTGACACTTCAATCCGTGACAGTTCCTCAGATTTGTCACCTACAAAAGCCAGCTCAGGTTTGGGAATCTCCCTAAAAACTTCATCCGTGAAGACTGAAGCAAAGAATCCATTTAGTTTCTCCACAATGACTTTATCGTCTTTAAGCACTCCTTTTGTATCTCGATCATCAAGGGGCCCCACTGGTTGTTTAGCAGGCTTCCTGCTTCTGATGTACTTAAAAAACATTTTGTTATTACCTTTGGAGGTTTTGGCTAGCCGTTCTTCAAACTCCTCTTTGGCTTTTCTTATTACATTCTTGCACTTAATTTGGCAGTGTTTATGCTCCTTTCTATTTGCCTCACTAGGATTTGACTTCCACTTTTTAAAGGAAGTCTTTTTTGTTCAGGCTGTTCTGTCACCTCCTGTGATAATGGATCGCCCCGCGAAGCAGATCAGATTAGATCAAGCAAGTCTTGGCATATTGTGGCACTAAGGAAGTTGTGAGGTTTTAGGAGACAAGGTAGTTCTTGGTTAGAGTCCTCACCCCTATTGGTGGTATTTCCCCTTTCAGGATAAGGCTTTGGTTTTCCCATTCCTGGTTCCCAGGCGATAGGTGATGATGAAATCAAACCAAGAGAAGAATAATGCCCGAGCCTAGTTACACAGATATTCAAGGTATTTATGGTCAGAAAAAACTTGCACTGGGTGTTGAGCTCCCTCAAGTTAATTTTGCCACTCTTCGAAGGCCGATTTAATTGTGAGTATTTCCTTATATAGGATATCATAATTCTATTCAGCAGGGATGAGTTTTCAGGAGTAGTAGGCAAATGGGTGCAATACTTGTTGTGCTCTATGCCTTTGGGAGACTATGGCCCCAATGGCTATATTAGAGGCATCTGCTTCTAATACGAATGCCTGGGCCAGGTCCAGATATGCTAGAATGGGAGTGGTGGTGAAAGCAGCCCTGAGGTTTTCAAATTTAACTGCCTTGAGAAGGAGGTTTGTCATGGGGGGCTATGTCCCCTGAGAAGCCTGGAATGAACCATTGATGAAAATTGAGAAAGCCCAAGAAGCACTGTAACTCCCGGCGGGATATGGACATGGCCTTGGATGGCCTCTACCTTCTGGGAGTCCATCTTGATATCTTCTCAGAGGAAAGATGTAACCCAAGAATTCTGTCAAAGGTAAATTTTTCCAATTTCACAAACAGGCCATGCTTCTGTAATCTTTGCAGGATGGAACGAACATGGTAACAATGCTGCTCAGGATTATCTGAAAACACAAGGATGTCATTGAGATAGATGACTACCTACTGGCCCAAGACGTCACTAAATATGTTGTGCATGAAGAATTGGAAAGTTGCGGGAATGTTGGTCAGTCTAAATGGCATTACTAAATATTTATAGTGTCCATAAAGTGATCAAAAGGCATTGTCTCCTGCTCTGATGAAAACTAGCTGATACATGCCACAGAGGTCCAGTTTGTTCAAAAATTCTGGCACACTGCTTACTATCTACACACTACACACTCCAAAATTAAGGGCAGTGGATACAGGTTTCAGACCGTCACCTGGTTTAGGGTCCGATAGTCTATGCTTTCTTGGGGGTTCAGCTTAAAGGTTGCAAGCAAACAAAAGCATCTGGGGTTAGCACAGAGGAGTCCACAAGCCTTTCAGAAATAAAAGAAAATAACCTAATCATGTCTTTCTAAACATTTCTGATCTACTTACACATTTGGGGTTTCAAATAAGTAGGGTTGAGGTATGAATTGATGTTTTTTCATACCTGGTTTTAAACCTTACACAGCATCCCGCTTATAGCATTGCTGCTCCGTGTCCCTGTGGCCCAGAGAGAACAACACACAACAAAGGGAAGGTTTTTTCCCAATTTTAAAAAGTTCTAGCCTTCCCATTGGCTATTTCAATCAGGTGCCCACTCCCTTTTTTTTTCTTTTTTGTACCTATGCAGGGAGGCTTTTTAACCCTTTACAGGTAAAGCAAGCAGAAAACAACCAAGAGGAATTGTACAGCTAACTGGCTGGCTGGGTGTCCATAAAAGGGAACTAACCCCCCCTTCATTTATCACAGGGGCTTCACAGGCCTGCCAGTACCAGAGGAGGAGTGCTTGGCCTCAACAATACCCTTGGAGACAGAGGACCTTGACAGGGTCTTTTTCAGAGCTGGCTCCTTAGAGATAGAATCTATGCTCCTCTTTTGGGGAGTCTTCCCAGCATGTTCCAAAGACTTCCCTTTCTTAGGGGAAGGATGCCCCGACATGTACTGGGCACTGGATCTGTCCAGAGACAGATGTACATGGGAGAGGGTGTCTCTTGATCTGCTCAGAGGGTGATTGCAGGGAGCATTCCATAGCCAACAGTCTGAGCTTTAGCTCCCTGGTCTTCCTAGCCCTGGACTTATGGACCAAAGGTGAAAAGGGAGGAGAAACAGTCCTCTCACCTATTACTAACCACTGAACGGTAATCTACAACTACACACTTTCTTTGAAGAAAGAGAAAAGGCTGAGTACGCTCTAGGCGGACATGCTAGTTTTCCATCTTGGACCAAGGCAGTAGAAAAGGAACTGATGGTGGTTTGCCTGCGCACCTCTATCGAGCCTTGGTTTCTGCCACGAGGAGGAATAGTGCACACATGGGCTGGACACTGTTAGCTAGATATCTCTGATTGAAGGTTCAAGAGGCACATGTGCCCCTGACGTGGAGCACCCACAGGGACACTACTCAAAGAAGAACAAACCATTTGCCAATAGATCTGTAGAGGCAGTTACTTTGCTGCCTCCTCCACTGGCTCCTCCTCCCTGTTTTCCCACATGCCAGTAGGCTACGTGCATGGTTCTTTATGCATGGCATTGGGAGGAGTTTCTTGGCAGCACTAGGGAGCATGTCCTTTCATGGACTAGCTGAGTGCCACAGAAGCAGGAAAACTATGCCTGAGCCTGCAGCCCTGGACATAGAGGGGTTCCAGTCCCAGAGACCCAAAGAGAACCATTCCCACAACCGGAACTGGCGGAGCAACCAGCACCAGAATCATTGCCAGCACTAAATCCAGTGCTTGCCAACCCCATCTCCAACTCCAACACCAGAGGGCACCACCAAGCCTGCACTGGCAGCAGCAGCTAAACCTCCGCAAGAGGCTCAGCCGGAGCCTGAAATACAACCTAGTGCACCAGCAGAAAATGGTCCACAGTCAACGGAAACAACCCCATCACCTACATCGCTTCCAGAGGGACCGAGCCCAAGTCCACAATCAGTTCCAGTGAGGAACTGATATCTCCAGCATCAAAGCAGAGAGGAAGCAGATGAAAGCCTCCAGGGAGCTTGGACGGCGGCACAGAGTGACCCACCACCTCTCAGCTCTTCTAACCAATCCCGGTTTGTTGTAGAAAGAGGACTTTTATACAAGGAAACTCTTTCTGGTGAGCACCAGGAGGACTGGCATCCTCAAAGACAGATGGTTGTTCCAACTAGGTACCGGGTAAAGCTCTTGAGCTTAGCCCACGATCATCCTAGTGGCCATGCAGGGATGAACAGGACCAAAGACCGTTTGGGGAAGTCATTCCACTGGGAGGAAATAGGCAAGGACGTTTCTACCTATGTCTGGTCTTGTGAAGTGTCCAAAGAGTGGGAAAACCCCAAGACCAGGTCAAAGCCCCTCTGCAGCCAATCCCCATAATTGAGGCTCCATTTCAGCAAGTAGCTGTGGATATTCTGGGTCCTTTCCCAAAGAAGACACCCAGAGGAAAGCAGTACATACTGACTTTCATGGATTTTGCCACCTGATAGCCAGAAGCAGTAGCTGTAAGCAACACTAGGGATAAAACTGTGTGCCAGGCATTAACAGACATTTTTGCCAGGGTAGGTGGGCCCTCTGACATTCTTATGGATTCAGGAACTAATTTCCTAGCAGGGACCATGAAAAAGCCTTTGGGAAGCTCATGGGGTGAACCACTTGGTTGCCACCCCTCACCACCATCAAACAAATGGCCTAGTGGAGAAGTTTAATGGGACTTTGTGGGCCATGATATGTAAATTTGTAAATAAGCACTCCGACTGGGTGTTGCAGCAGTTGCTCTTTGCCTACAGGGCTGTACCACATCCCCAGTTTGGGGCTTTTCACCATTTGAACTTGTGTATGGCCGAGAGGTTAAGGGGCCATTACAGTGGGTGAAGCAGCAATGGGAGGGGTTTACATCTTCTACAGGAACTAACATTCTGGACTTTGTAAACAACCTACAAAACACCCTCCAAGACTCTTTAGCCCTTGCTAAAGAAAACCTAAAAGATGCTCAAAAAGAGCAAAAGACCCAGTATGATAAACATGCCAGAGAATGTTCTTTCAAAGTAGGGGACCAGGTCATGGTCTTGAAAGTGCTCCAGGCCCATAAAATGGACATGTCATGGGAAGGGCCATTTACGGTCCAAGAGCGCCTGGGAGCTGTTAACTATCTCATAGGGTCACCCACCTCAAACCAAAAGCCTAAAGTGTACTATGTTAATTCTCTAAAGCCCTTTTATTCCAGAGAATTAAAGGTTTTTCAGTTTACAGCCCAGGGAGGAGATGATGCTGAGTGCCCTGAAGGTGTCTACTATGAAGGAAAAAGTGACGGTGGCATGGAAGAGGTGAACCTTTCCATGACCCTCGAACGTATGCAGAGACAGCAAAGCAAGGAGCTGTGCACTAGCTTTGCACCGATGTTCTCCGCCACCCCAGGACAGATTGAATGGGCATACCACTCCATTGACGCAGGTAATGCTCGCCCAATTAGAGCCCAACCTTACTGGATGGCTCCCCAAGCCAAAACTGCTATAGAACGGGAGATCCAGGGCATGTTACAGATGGGTGTAATCTGCCCCTCTGAAAGTGCATGGTCATCTCCAGTGGTTCTCGTTCCCAAACCAGATGGAAAAATACGCTTTTTATGGACTACCGTAAGCTAAATGTTGTAACTCGCCCAGACAGCTATCCAATGCCACGCACATATGAGCTATTGGAGAAACTGGGACATGACCAGTTCATCTCTACCTTAGACTTAACCAAGAGGAACTGGCAAGTACCGCTAGATGAATCTGCCAAGGAAAGATCAGCCTTCATCACCCATAAGGGGCTGTATGAATTTAATGTGCTCCCTTTTGGGCTGCAAAATGCACCCACCACCTTCCAGAAACTTGTAGATAGTCTCCTTGCGGGATTAGGAGAATCTGCAGTCGCCTACCTTGACGATGTGGCCATATTTTTGGATTCATGGGCAGAACACCTGGAGCATCTATGAAAAGTTTTTGAGCGCATAAGGGAGGCAGGACTAACTGTTAAGGCTAAAAGGTGTCAAATAGGCCTAAACAGAGTGACTTACCTTGGACACCAGGTGGGTCAAGGAACTATCAACCCCCTACAGGCCAAAGTGACTGCTATTCAAAAGTGGCCTGTCTGGAAAGTCAAAGAAACCAGTCCAATCCTTCTTAGGCTTGGCTGGATATTACCCGTGATTTGTACTGCATTAAAGCCAAATCGCCACCCTACTGACAGACCTGACCAGAAAGAAACAGCCAAATGCAGTTCAGTGGACTGAAGAGTGTCAGAAGGCCTTTAACCAGTTTAAAGCGACACTCATGTTTGACCCTGTGCTAAAGGCCCCAGACTTTGACAAACCTTTCCTAGTAACCACAGATGCATCCAAGTGTGGTGTGGGAGTAGTTTTAATGCAGGAAGGACCAGATCAAGAATTCTATCCTGTCGTGTTTCTCCGCAAAAAACTGAGAGGGAAAGCCACTGGTCAATCACAAAGAAGGAATGTTATGCCATTGTGTATGCTCTGGAGAAGCTATGCCCATACGTTTGGGGACGGCGTTTCCACTTGCAGACCGACCATGCTGCGCTGAAGTGGCTTCAGACTGTCAAGAAAAATAACAAAAAACTTCTTTGGTGGAATTTAGCTCTCCAAGATTTTGATTTTGAAATACAACACATTTCAGGGGCTTCTAACAAAGTGGCTGATGCACTCTCCCATGAAAGTTTCCCCAAATAAACTGGTTAAAATTGTCCTTAAAATGTGAAATATACTGTTAGTTCTTTTATAATCAGTAGTATGTCTAAAGGTGCGTGTGTCTTATTAACTCTGTTTCCTCCTAGAGCTCCAGGACGAAATCACAGCCAGTGTGGAACAGGCTGTCCAGCACAGTCTGTGCTTTGGAGGGCGTGTCATTCATATATAGATAGATAGATAGATCAAATCAAATCCAATCCAATCCCTCCCCTCCTTGGCAGCTGTACTGAATTGCCTTACCTGTAAGGGGTTAAGAAGTCAAATAACCTACTTGGCACCTGACCAATGAGGAAAGATACTTTCAAATCTGGGGGGAGGGGGAGGTTTTGTTTGTGCTCTTTATTGTTCCCTCTTGGGACGGAAGGAGAGACTAAGCAGGTACAATATCTCCTGAAAATATACCTGGAATAATAGATCTAAAACCACAGAAATTGTAAGTAGGCAAGGAAATGGATTAGGTTATCTTTGTTTTAGCTTGTGAATTTTCCTTATGCTAAGAGGTAGTTTTATTCCTGCTTTTGTAACTGTGAAGCTGAACCAGAGGGGAATCCTCTGTGTTTTAAATCTTTTATTTACCCTGTAAAGTTACCTTCCATCTTCATTTTGCAGGTGTGATTCTTTTATTTTTTTCCTTTATAAATAAAGCTCTTCTTTTAAGAACCTGATTGTCTTCAGTACACTGAAAATCAAAGGGTCTGGTCTGTGCTCACATTGCTAACCAATTGGCTGGTATATTATTCTCAAGCCTCCCCAGGAAAGGGGGTGAAGCGGCTTGGGGGGATATTGTGGGGGGATAGGGATTCCAAGTGACCCTTCCCTCAATTTTTGTGTAAATCACTTGGTGGTGGTGGCAGCAATACCGTCCAAGGAAAAGGAAAGGAATTTGTGCCTTGGGGAAGTTTTTAACCTAATCTGGTAGAATATAAGCTCAGGGGGTCTTTCATGTGGGTCCCCACATCTGTACCCCAGAGTTCAGAGTATGGGGGTGTCAAGGCTGTATCCCCTCTTTGAACTTTAGGGTACAAATGTAGGGGCCTGCATGAGGACTTCTAAGCTTAACTACCAGCTTAGTTCTGGTCCGCTGCCACCATTCCCTACCCTGGGAAGCTTTTAGAAACCTCTCACCAATTCCCTGGTGAATACAGATCCAAACTCCTTGGATCTTAAACAAGGAGAAATTGACCCTTCCCCACCCTCCTTCCTTTCACCAACTCCTGGTGAATACAGATCCAAACCCCCTTGGATCTTAAAACAAGGAGAAATTGACCCTTCCCCCCTCCTTCCTTTCACCAACTCCTGGTGAATACAGATCCAACCCCCCTTGGATCTTAAAACAAGGAGAAATCAATCAGGTTCTTAAAAAGAAGGCTTAAAAAAAAAAAAAAAGGTAAAAATCATCTCTGTAAAATCAGTATGGAAAATAACTTTACAGAGTAATCAAACTTAAAGAGCTCAGAGGACCCCCCCTCTGTCTTAGGTTCAAAGTACAGCAAACAAAGATAAACACTCTAGTAAAAGGTACATTTACAAGTTGAGAAAACAAAGTAAAACTAAGATGCCTTGCCTGGCTTTTTTACTTACAAGTTTGAAATATGAGAGACTTGTTTAGAAAGATGGGGAGAACCTGGATTGATGTCTGGTCCCTCTCAGTCCCAAGAGCGAACAACCCCTTAAACAAAGAGCACACCAAAGCCTTTCCCCCCACCCAAGATTTGAAAGTATCTTGTCCCCTTATTGGTCCTTTGGGTCAGGTGTCAGCCAGGTTACCCGAGCTTCTTAACCCTTTACAGGTAAAAGGATTTTGGAGTCTCTGGCCAGGAGGGATTTTAGTACTGTACACAGGAGAGCTGTTACCCTTCCCTTAATAGTTATGACAGGGGGGGGAACCCTGACAGGGCTCCTGCAGAGTGTGGTGTAAGTAGGTCTGAGAAAACTGTAAGAAACCAGAGCATAGGTGCTCTGGCCTTGCGGTCACCACTGGGCTGGGGTCCACACATCAGGGACGGTAGTTGGTGAGCAGGGGTCAGAGGAATCGCTAGATCTGGGTTCAATAAGCAAGAGTCAGGGTCAGAGTCAGACCAGGGTCAGAGACCGGAGATCGGGAAGCAAGGTGAGGTCTTGAGTCACCGCAGGCCCAATGTCTGTGCAGTTACCCAGAGAACTTCCCGGGGCACACTCCAGGGTTAAATAGGGTGCTTGGTCAATCACAGGGCCTCAGGGTACCGTCATTCTGGGTCCCTTGGGCAGTACTTCCTGTGGCACCTACTCCACAGTGCTCCCTGGTGGTGGCGCTGTATGGTCTCTCCTGGTGCTGTGGGAACATCAGCTGTCCCAGGCTCTGCAGACCTGGGTTCTAGTCGAAGGACCCTTACAAGCAGCAGGAGCTGAAGCTGGACACCCAGCCAGTGAGAGGAGCTTTCACCAACCAGTCAGGTCCTTGAGGCTGCCTGTTAACCCTGCTGTGGCCCACTCCCCATGGAGGGGAGCTCCACAGTTTGAAAATTAATACGCTCTGGCCCATCCATCCTGCCAGCTGTCAGGGTCGGCATCTCCTAGCCTGCTTGGCAGAGCCGGACTAAGCTGTGCAGAACTGAGAGCAGGCCATGTGGGAAATGAAGGGTTAAATGCCAATCAAGGGTCTCTAAACCATCAGGTAGCTTCTGGTGCATAAAGAGTGAGTAGGAAGTGAGAGAAGAAGGGCAGGAAAATACAGGCACAGGGAAATGTGGGAATGGCATTGGAGGACTATCTCAACATGAGGTCAGGGTGAGCAGGTAAGGTCAAGGCTTAAGTAAAACTGTGCCCCACTCCCCCATCCATCCACACTGTCACAGATTCAATGTGCCCTTAGACACATGTTTAAGAGCTTTGAGTGTGGATGGAGGGGGAGGGGAGATGGGAATAACACACGGCAAGCCTGCAATATAGATATAGCTTTAGGCCTTGCAATGCCTAAATATCTCTATCAACCTGACCTAAGGGCCAGTCATTCTCCCTTGTTGGTTTACAACTGTCCACATGCTGTTCTGAACCAGTGCATTGAAAGGGCATCAATCTAACTATTTACATAATCTAAATTACTTCACCAAGCTGGGTATGCAATAGATCTTGCTGAACATTAGTTATCAAACCAAAAACGTGATGAGTTTGCCTTTTCTATCATTTGCTCACCTGCACTAGTTCATAAAAATGTCTTAGGTATTCTCAACCCAAGGAATGTTTGCAAACTGTTCACATTGACTACGAGCTGTTCGCTATTTGTGGTGCGTGATTGGTCCCAAAATGTTGTGTCTGCTCCTCGACTGGCTGCGTGAAACTTCTAGAAGAACAACACATGATGCACTGTGATTAATGAGGACGTAATAATGTATTTCTGGGACAAATTGATGAAATTTCTGAGATTGGAAAGTAATTGGAAGAGTCCCAAGCAGTCATCTGAATAGTGGACTGACCTCATGAACAGCAGCAAATGGAGTTGGAGATGTTTTTCTGAGATTATTTGTAAATCTTTTTCCTTATTCAGCCAGTTCTAGTATGAAGTCTCCACTTTGGAGAAATTAAGGTTGTATGAGGTCACCAGTTCTAATGAATCAAATTTATCCAAGGAATTGCTGAAACTGAGTGAATTCACTACAAGAGCTAACCATTGATAGCCACATCCAACCGTATGGGGGGATGGCTGTCATCTTGTGTGTACACAGCAACCCCAGCAAGGCAGACTATGGTCAATGTTGCCTGAGCATTTCTATGTGAAAGGGTCCCTTTTCAGCTCCTTACAACTTTTTATCTTTCAGGCTGAATTCTTCTACATCTGGTCTCTACTTAAGATGATCTAAATTTGTTTTTAATGAAAACAGATCAACCACTTGCGAGCACAGAAAGAAACAATATACTTGTACAATTATTAAAAGTAACTAAACAAACCAACTAACCAACAAACAAAAAACAACCCAAAAACCACCTTATCCTGAACACCAATAGCACTTCTGGGGTTTGGTGCAGACACTAGACCAGGGGTCGGCAACCTTTCACAAGTGGTGTGCCGAGTCTTCATCTACTCACTCTAATTTAAGGTTTCGTGTGCCAATAATACATTTTAACCTTTTTAGAAGGTCTCTTTCTATAAGTCTAACATATTAACTAAACTATTGTTGTATGTAAAGTAAATAAGGTTTCAAAATGTTTAAGAAGCTTTATTTAAAATTAAATTAAAATGCAGAGCCCCCCGGACCGGTGGCCAGGACCCGGGCAGTGTGAATGCCACTGAAAATCAGCTCGTGTGCCGCCTTCGGCACTCGTGCCATAGGTTGCCTACCCATGCACTAGACGTTTAGCAGATGTTGGTTGCAGATGTGCTCTTAGATGGCACAGAGAAAATCTATCTGGATTTGGCCTAGTTCTGAGAATGTATGAAATGGATGTGACAGATATTGCAGTAACTTTGGGGACTATATTGTATTTGATATTTAAAGCATGGAAACCTGCAAAAGCCATTGCACTGAGATAGGCCAGAGAGTCTGAGCTATAGAATATCAATAGCCCTAGAAAATATGGCATTATATTTGTGATGTTGCACCTCATAAGGCTTTATGGGAATATGTTTATGAATGTAAATATGACATAACTGGAATATGTTTTATGCTACATATGCCATGTAACATATCTCTGTAAAGGTTATGATCTATTGAATATATTCATGCTATTTGTATGCATGTATCATTTTTGTATTCGAAATTATGAATATTGGCTATGTACTTGTTTAATTTTAAGTAGCCTCAGTGAAGCAGTTGGTCAGCTTCCTGAGGAAAGACTATTCTCAATAAGTGCCCAATCAAGAAACACTTAAACTAACAATGAACTTGGAGACGCCAATCCACATCTGAGCTTTCCCAGGAATGTGGCCTGGCTGGTAAGGAACTCAGTCATGCATGGACATGTGATTTGCCCATGTGACTCCAAAACTCCATCTTGGAGCTGAATTCTGGATAGGAGAGAGAAGGGGGTCTCCACCCACAAGAGAAAGTCTGTTTAAGCCCCTGGGAGACCCCTCCATTCTGTCTTCAGCTGGCTCAAGAGAGAGCCTCTCTACCCCCAAAGGATACCTGAAAGAAACTGGAACAAAGGACAGTAACCACAGGGCTGTGAGTGATTGCTGGACCCAGACTAGAAGGAGACTAGTCTGTAAAAGAAACCTACTGGAAAATCTCTGAGGGTGAGATTTCATCATTAATCACTTTCTTACTGTATTAGGTTTAGACTTGTGTGTTTTATTTTATTTTGCTTGCTAATTCACTTTGTTCTGTCTGTTATTACTTGGAACCACTTAAATCCTACTTTTCGTGTTTAATAAACTCACTTTTTACTTATTAATTATCCCAGAGTATATATTAACACCCGGGGGGGGGGGGAGCAAACAGCTATGCATATCTCCCTATCAGTGTTATAGAGGGCGAACACTTTATGAGTTTACCCTGTATAAGCTTTATACAGGGTAAAATGGATTTATTTGGGGGTTGGACCCCATTGGGAGCTGGGCATCTGAGTGTTGGGGACAGGAACACTTCTTAAGATGTTTTCAGTTTAGCCTGCAGCTTTTGGGGGATGTTGTTCAGACCTGGGTGTGGGTTTGTAGCAGGCAAGCGTGTCTGGCTCAAACCAGGCAGTGTTCTGATGTCCCAAGCTGGCAGGGGAAACAGGCTCAGAGATAGTCTAAGCAGATCAGTCGGCAGTTCCCAACGGGTTTTCTGTGATCCAACCCGTCACAATATTTATTATGATTTATACTAGTATAGTGTTCAGAAGGCCCCTAATATGAGCTGAGTGAAACCTTAGCATGGGTTGAGTTAAAACCCCAGGGAGATTGAGAAGTATGAAGTCACCTTTCAGTTAACATAACAGTAAGCGTAAGCCCCCATCTAAGACAAAGTGTATTACTAGCTCTTTCCCCATCTTGAGAATAAAAGTCCTTATTCATATGTGTGAATAGGTGCTACAACTAGGTTGCAGGGGGTGCTGCTGCAGTCCCTGACTTGAAGGGGTTTGCATCATATACCAGGTTTGCAGTTGGGTTGAATGGTTCTCACCCCCCCGCACTCTACAGTTTGTGCCAGTACCCCTGTATGTGTGGCACTGGCTCGATGGCAAAGTGTAAACACATCAGGATGCAGAGCCAGGTATCACTGGGCCAACCTGGGGTTTGTCTCTCATGGCATGTGGCCATTTTAAAGGGGTTCGTTCTAAGATGAGAGCAAAATACTTGGTATAAGTAGTACAAGTACAAGTAAATAGTATCTAAGGGCCTTGACAGCCCACTTTATCGCGAGGCATTCTCTCTCAATGACTGTGTATTTTTGTTCTCGGGGCAGCAACTTCTTTCTCAAGGGCAAAATGGGCTAGTCTATGTCCTCCAATTCCTGTGGGAGTGCAGCCCCCAGGTCCCATTCCAATGCACCCATATGTAAGATGAACTCTTTATTAAAGTCTGGGCACTGCAGAGAATTTGCTTTATTTCACCATATGCAGCCACACATGCAGAGGTTCACTGCATTTTTCTGGGTGCCTGGCTGCACAATAACTATGCCATTGGGGCTGAAATCATAAAAATGTGGGGGTATGAAGCACTGGTGGCTCCTAGCCAACCCCTGGAAAGTTTTTATTTGCCACTTTGTGGTGGGGAGAGGACATTCTATGAGGGCCTTTACCTTCTCTATTAAGGATTAAATCCTCCCATTCCCCAGTGTGTAGCCGAGGTACTTTGTCTCTGTGCAGCCAGTCTGGCATTTGGCCGGGCTGGCTGGGAGACTCACAGCTCAAAGGGACTGGAGTAGGTCATCAGCATGATGGAGGTGCTCCGCCCAGATGGTGGAACAGACCATTACATCGTCGAAGGCAGTGGCTCTCAAATTTATTTACCGGTGACCGCCTTCACATAGCAAGCCTCTGAGGGCTTGGCTACACTTGGGACTTCACAGCGCTGCCACAGCAGTGCTATGAAGTGCGAGTGTAGTCGCGCCGCCAGCGCTGCAAGAGGGCTCTCGCAGCGCTGTATGTACTCCACCTCTCCGAGGGGAGTAGCTTGCAGCGCTGCGAGCTACTGGTGCTTTACAGCGCTGTACTCACTGCGCTCAGGGGGGTGTTTTTTCACACCCCTGAGCGCAGCAAGTTGCAGCGCTGTACAGCACCAGTGTAGCCAAAGTCTGAGTGTGACCTCCCTTATAAATTAAAAGCATTTTTAATATATTTAACACCATTATAAATGCCTCCCCTCAGGCATTGTCACTCTGTCTGGGGCTTGGGGTGGAGTTTGACAGCTTGCGACCCCCATGTAATAATCTCATGACCCCCTGAGCAGGGCTGTCCCTAGCCATTTTGGTGTCCTATGCATCCCCCCCATGGGGGGGGGGCTGTGTGGGGCCCCAGGCCTCCGCCGGGGGGGGTGAGGGAGCTGGCGCCAGGCCTCTGTTTGGGGGGGGGGGGAGTGCTGGCCACCTTCTGTGAGAAGTGGAGTGACCCGGCCCCAACCTGATCTGCTCCCCTGGCTACCAGGCTTGAGGGGCAAGGGGGAACCATCCCCCAGCACTAGCTGGTGGCGCAGTTGGGAGTCAGCGGAGTGGAGCAGGCTGGGGCCGGGTCGCTCTACTTATCACCGCCGGTGTGTGCAGGGAGCCCGACCCCTGCAGCAGTCCTCAGGGGAGGGGCTAGCTGGAGTGGGGGTAGGGCTGGGGTGGAGCAGGGGTGGGAAGAGGTGTGGCTGAGGCGGAGCAGGGCAGGGGCAATGTGGAAGAGGCAGAGCAGGGGCTAGAGCAGCACGCAGCTGCATAGGGCACCAGGAAATTTGATGCCCCAAATTTCCTGGTGTCCTACGCAGCAGCATACTTTGTATATGGGTAGGGACGGCCCTGCCCCTGAGGGGTCCCGACCCTCAGTTCGAGAACCCCTGATCTAAGGCCATGTCTACACTCGCACCTATGTTGGCTAAGCTTTTGTTGCTCAGGGGTGTGAAGAAACACAACGCCCCTGAGTGACATAAGTTTTGCTGGCATAAGCGCTCATGTCACTCATGTCTCCCGCCGACATCGTAACCACCGCTGTTTGAGCTGGTTTTATTATGTTGATGGGGGAGATCTCTCCCTTCGGCATAAAGGGGCTACACAAGCACTTTTAAAGCACCACAGCTGTACAGCAATTCAAAGTGTGAAAAGCTAGTGGAGAATTGTGGGTCCGCCTGGATTGAGAACTACACGTACAGGGGATTTTTTGTCCCAATTCTGGGTTTCCTTACTTACAAATTTTTGCAACATCTCCTTTAATCGATGGTTAAGACGCTCTACCAGGCCATCTGTTTGGGGTGACAGAGGTTTTAACTAAGTAAATTTTCAGGAGACCGCAAACCTGAGGTATTAACTGGGACATGAAGGCTGTGCCCTGTCCTGTCAGGAGAACTCTTGGAAACCCCACTCTTGCAAACACTTTAATTAATTGAGTAGCTATTGTCTGTGACACGGCTGAGCGCAGGGCTATAGCTCGGGTTACCAAGTGGCATAATCAACAATCACCAAAGTAAACTGACAGCGGCTTGAACTTGGTTCCAGGGACCCCACGAGATCTACCCCAATTGTGGCAAAAGGGCTGCTCACCAATGGAAGAGGATTTGGGCGGGGGGAGGAGCTGTGGACTGGCTGTGGGGCCATCAGTTGGCATTCTGGACAGGATGAACAATAATCTTTGATGTTGCCATAGACCCAGGGCCAAAAGAACTGGGCCAGTATCCTCTCTTGGGTCTTCTCCACTCCCAAGTGACAGGACTACGATACATCTTGGATCAGTTTTAACACTTGCTTCTGATACAACTTAGGGTTTGGCGGGCCCTGGTTTGTTTGTCCCGGGTCACCCTCACCAAGCAATCCCCTTTTTGTTCCAAATGGGGGTAATGGGTGTCCTGGTCAGGATCAGCCAAAAAACAATTTCCCCAAGATAACCGGCCACACAGAAGACTCAAGACTGGCTCCTCCCTCTGACTCTGGATGAAGTTGGGCCTCTCGTCTAAGACCAATGGGTTGTCCCTAGGAGGACAAAAAGTGCTGCTGGGAACAGTGTCAGGCCTGAACGGTCGGGGTGCAGTGCTCCAAACTATACTGTACCCCTACTCTTCAGGCCTGACACTGCTCCCGGCAGGACTTCGGTTTGGAACCGAACAGCTCGGGGTCAGAAAAGGGGAAAATTTCTTTTATCTTAACCGCTCCTTGGCTGACCAGGTTGAGTGCCAACCCTGCCTTCCCAGTTACCCACACAAGACTGGTTACAGGTTCTCACATGTCCCCAGTCCCAGCCCAATAAAACCGGGTAGGCTAGGTGTCAGGCCATCGGCACTCACATTTCAACTGTCTGCCTCATACTTTTCACATTACTTTAGCCGTGGGGTAGGGCCAAATGTCCCGATGAATACACTCTACATAGACCAAATCTGCCCCTTTAGAGATCTGGTAGTTATTAAGTGCTCTTGTATGAACATCTAAGAACATTAGAATATAAGAACGGCCATACTAGGTCAGACCACAGGTCCATCTAGCCCAGTATCCTGTCTTCTGACAGTGGCCAAAGCCAGGTGCTTCAGAGGGAATCAACAGAACAGGTAATCGTCAAGTGATCCATTTCCTGTTGCCCATTCCCAGCTTCTGGCAAACAGAGGCTAGGGAAACTACCCCTGCCCATTCTGGCTAATAGCCATTGATGGGCCTATACTCCATGAATTTATCTCATTCTTTTTTGAACCCTGTTATAGTCTTGGACTTCACAACATCCTCTTGCAAAGAGTTCCACAGGTTCACTGTGTGTTGTGTGAAGAAATACTTCCTTTTGTTTGTTTTAAACCTGCTGCCTATTTATTTCATTTGGTGACCCCCTAGTTCCTGTGTTACAAGAAAGAGAAAATAAATTACACTTCCTTATTTACTTTCTCCACACCAGTCATGTTTTCATAGACCTCTACTATATCCCCCCTTAGTCATCTCTTTTCCAAGCTGAAAAGTCCCAGTCTTATTAATCTCTCCTCATACGGCAGCCATTCCATATCCCAATCACTTTTGTTGCCCTTTTCTGAATCTTTTCCCATATATCTTTTTTGAGATGGGGCGACCGCATCTGCACACAGTATTCAAGATGTGGGCTTACCATGGATTTATATAGAGGCAATATGATATTTTCTGTCTTATTATCTATCGCTTTCTTAATGATTCCCAACATTGTTCGCTTTTTTGACCGTTGCTGCATATTGAGTGGATGTTTTCAGAAAACTATCCACAATGACTCGGAGATCTCTTTCTTGAGCGGTAACAGCTAATTTAGACCCCATCATTTCTTCTCAACTGGAATTCCTTCAGCTGCCAGCCCTCATTCATTACAGCTGACCCATTCCCAGGGCTGTGCCCAGCTTCCAGTCCCTTGGGGTACCAAGGGTACACCCCATAGCCCATGAGACCGTTCCCAAGGGGTTTCTTGGGCCCTGAGCCCTCTTCCACATTGGATCTGAGCTATGGATGTTTGATTGCCAAGGTTTCCCAGAGGCTCACACTCCAATTCAGTCTCCAGAAAGTTCTCTATGAGGCAGACTGCCTCCTCGAGCAAGTCACCCTGTGTCAGCCAACCCACTCCTTGGGCCACAGCAGGGTTCTTTGCCAAAACTGTTCTAACATCACCATTTCCACTGGCAAATAAGTCTCTGATTTCAGCCAGAGAGAACACAAATCCTGGAATTGTTGGGCTACGGCCCTCGATCAGGGATCTACAGTGAATGGTTCATGTTGGAATGGCTGACAATAGACCTCTTCAGTAAGTCCTAGGCAGGCCAGTAGAGGGGCTTGAGTGTCCTGTAGCCCTTTGCCATCTCAACCCCTAGGGCATGATACGCTGCCTGGGCTCTCCTGTTGAGTAGGGCGCAATCTTAGTGGCCCATTCCTCCCAGGGCCAATGGTATGTCCTGGCCAACTGCTCAAAAGTCTCTAGCAAGTCCTCAAAAACATCTTCTGTCCCCATTTTGGCAAGGACTCCTCCATCCCACACAGGTAACCACAGTCCCGCACCCATCTGTGGGCTTCAAGTCTCTGGGGTTAATAGGCGAAGCATAAACCGCTGCTGCTCCCTGTTGCTTTTGCTGGCACTGTTGTTGTTGTAGCTGAAGCTGCTGGTGTAACTGCTGCTGCTGGGTCACAATCTGCTGCAGCTGCTGATGTTGTAGATACAGTTGCTCACCCTCCATTGTAAAGGGGATTCAAGATCCATGGTTTCCTGGGCAGTGGCAGACACAGCCTGCATTCTCCACCCGTCCGCTGGGCCTGTCCACAAACCTGGGGCAGAACATTCAGCCCCACCCAACTCTGTTTTAGCCGCCTCTGTTATTCTTCTGCCACACAAAGACAAGGTGTATGGAAAATTAACACAAGTGATAGTCCTGATCTGATACTGCAGGGTTCTCTACCCCCAATAGCTCAAGGTCACAGCCCTCCCTTAGCCTCAGGGGACTACAGGGCCCTGCCCTGTTGCCACCTCCTCCTCCTGCTCCTGCTGAGACATATTTATCTTTCCTCCTTCCCAGGGCTGGGTCCTTATTTACATCGTCCAGCTGCGGAAACCAGAGCCACTCATTAGTTGCTGCTTAGCTGGATCAGCTGGTTCCCAACACCTGCCTGCTGGGCTTCTCCTTAGGCCAGAGCTTGCTGCTCCCTGGCTCTGCAGGCCCTTAAAGGGCAGATCCCCCTGCAACAGGGAGCGTTTGGGTCTATTGGCTAAAGAAGCTTGGGGGCTGTAAGCTAAGAAACGGCTCCTTTTGTTCTTAGTCCCGCCTGGGTTCCGAGTAGCAGGACTTTGTATCTTCCTGGTAAGCAACCAAGATTGCACCATAGAAAATACCAGATTCCATCAGTTTCTACTTCCAGCTGGAATATCGCCAGAGCCCCAAACTTTGACTAGCTGCTGGGGTCGAAAAGGGGCAACAGCCCAAGTCAGGATTAGGGCCTCACTGCATATTGAGCACTGTACAAATATACAATAAAAGGTAGTATCTGGCCTGCAAACTCTTACAGTGTAAAAGTGTATGAGTGCGAAAGAGAAAACACTCCCCAGGTCCTAACCAATGTTTCACAGTTTTTATTAGAACTGTATGTTTTTTGTGAGTGCACATGTGTGATTCTCAGCTGCTGTTGCCTCGTATAATGATGGTTTTGTAAGAGATCGAGCTAATAGCACAGTTTACAGTCAGGAAAGGAAAGAAGGAGTCTCCTACACATGAGGGGCTGCCTATTGTGGTTTCAATAGTCACATCTGGCTTTTGAAAGGATTAATCTCTGTCTCTCAAATGAGAGGATGTTGGGACACTTTTTTAACCATGCACCTTGGGACAAATCTCACCAGATCTGTGGGTCTGTGTGTGTTTCCTGTATGCACCAAAGAGCCCGTGTAATAAATTTCCATTGATAGTCAGAAATGTATTAACTTATGCAAGAGCTGAGCATCTCAGGGGAAAGCTGGTGAAATACTTTTCTAGTGGGAAAAAAATTATCAGAAGTGCTGGTTTGAAAACAGCAAATTTGGAAGAAATTTCCTTCTTGTGACAAAATTTGAAAAAGACAGATATTGGTGTGGTTTTTTAAATTCTTGTTTTCAAATGTTTGATTTTTGTTTTATTTCACACTTTTTTTCTGTTTTTACTGTTTGCTGACTGAATTTTGTCCCATGTGGCCAGGAGGTTTTCCATGCTCGGTGAGTGTGCCCACATACTGGAAGAACGTGTGTTTGACTCAGCTGACTTGCATGTTGCACAGAGTGAACTGTTGCTCTGTGATGAACATTGGTGCTAGGTCGACACATAGCACAAGACTGACCGTCTGTCTGGGGTTCTGTATAGAGCAACTGCACCTGGCCGCCCCCCCTCCCCCGCCCCGATGTCTTTGAGCAGAGGGAAATGATTTGAGGCTGGTGATTGTCTCACTGACTATTGCAAATTGCAGCTGCTTGGCTGGGATTTCCATTACACAGGGGTCCTGTGCAGGCCTTGTACATTGTGGAGCTGGTCACCTGCTAACAGGGTTTCCTGCAGGGTGGCTGGGTTGCACTCCCCTTCCCCTCCTCATTATCCTCCCCGTCCTCCTCTTTCTTCTCTCCCACCCTCCACCCCACCTCCCATACTTTCACACGCCCTAGAGGTTATGTTGGTGACATTGCTTTGAGGATTTGGGGGGTTTTGTGTCTGTGTGACTGGCAGCCAGGGACAGCCCACCCTTCCCTTCCCTGTCATTGACGCAGAGGAAAATACACACAGAGGGCAACACCTCAACCTCCTCTGCTGACCTGAGATTTCAATGTATCCAGACTTTTCCTTTCTATGGTTTTCAATTCAAAACTGTCTGAATTTTACGGGAAATTTCAACATTTTGTTCAGCTGTTCTTCCATTTCAGGAGACAGGGAATCTGAGGCACAGAAAGGTGACGTTAAGTCCACACAGGGTCTGGATGACAGAGTCTGGAGTAGAAAGCAGGTCTCCTGACTACCAGGCTGGTGCACTGTCCACTGCCCCACATCTTGTGGTGACACAGTCTAAGAGCTGCTCACCAGGCAGAGAGACTTGCCAGTCTTGCCATAAACAACCAGTTGTTAATTAACGCAATGGTAAATACTGTCTGTGTGATGGCACCAGTGATAGCTGTGAGGAACACGCTCAGTGCCTGATTTTCAAAAAGCAGCCTTAATTAGGCTTCCAAGTCCATCCTTAGATACTTGCCTGCAGTCGTCTAGTTGGGAGTAAACAAGGGTAAACAGAGTTTATCCAGGTATCATTTGGGGAATATGGAGTTTGGGAGTTTACTCACTTCTTTTTGTACCACTCCCATATACATGTGTATCTGCATGCATGCTTGACAGCATTTGCTCCCACCTTTAACACTGCATTGAACTTATCAGTGTTACCCACACAAAATTCTCTATAACTCACACACTCTGTTATTCACACACTCCACTTTACCCAGTTCCTAGGACTCAGGGTGTAACCTTCTGCGGGTTTGCAGGACCTTCTACCAGTGAAAGAGCTTTACAAAGTAATATCCTTATCCTCTATTTATTAACAATTACCAAACACAATACACATGCTAAGCATACAATGCTATGCTCACCGATCCTGATCAGGCAGGCGAACTTTCCCTGTTGGCTAGGCAAGGTCACTCTCACCTGGATTCTGGTTGCTGCATGTCACGGTCGTGCAGAGGATTCTTAACAGCTTTGCTCTTAGGCCAGCGGTCCCCAACGCGGTGCCCGCAGGCGCCATTGCACCCACCGGGGTATCAATGTGCGCCTGCCTACTGGCTGCCGGACAAACAGCCGCTGAAATGCTGCCGAGAAGAGGCAACGTCAAGAAGCGCTGCCGCTGAAATGCAACTGCTTCTCGGCGGCATTTCGGCGGCTGCTTGTCTGGGGGCCACGGTCCTCAGCAGCTAGTCGTCCGGCGCCCGCCACACGGTGAAGGTTGGGGACCACAGTCTTAGGCTGAGTCTTAGAGGTGAGTCCTTCTTCTTCTTCCAGGTCTTCCCTTCTTCTTATTCCTCTGCTTCTTCTCTGCTGGTCTCCTTCTTGGACTCCAGTTTATATAGTGAAACTTGAGTCCTGCTTAGCTATATCTTAACCAATCATTTTACTAAAATTTTACTAACCAATCCTAACACATTGTAACAAAATTCTCTAACCTAATCATATCCCACCACCCTAAATAATTTACACCTAGCAAAGTTAATTATGTAACAGACAGAAACAATCAAAGAACCAGACAGAGACCATACAGACAAACAATAGAGAAGTGGGGGATCATAAAGACAAAACAATAAAGCAATGAGGATTTTACAACCACAACTATTGATAAGTGATTTCTTGCCAGACAGAATGCTATCAAACTAAGTTTTCTTTAGCCATCTGTTTCTTTATCTGGTGATGGTGGGTGCTATTAGGACAGGATTGCCTTCTTAACAGCCCAATATTACATTGTTTTAATGTAATTTAGATGGAATGTGAAGATGTGACTTACTGCTTCTTAACTAATGGCTGCTGCTTTCCTAATATGGCTGTAGACAAAGGCCTTAGTCCTTACAATATGACTACAGGAAAATGCCTTATCCTTACATCAAGCTTGTGAGGCTTAAAAAATCAAGCCCATAGTTTGTAAAAAAGAAGTATATGGCCCAGCACAACCATGATTTAGCCGATGCCAAGGATTGAGCAATATTGTTGTTCTTTGTGCACCGTTGTAATTTCACATATAAGTGTTTTAGAACTATTAAAGGCAGGAGCTGGAGGTACCGCGACAGCAGACTAAAGTCCTTTGCTTGGGATTCAGTATAATCTAGAGTCCCTGTCATGCTCACTATCTCAGCCAATCCTTTTAAAAATAAATAAAATAAAAATAGTGTTTTTAAAGTACCAAAAAAAACCAACTATTATATGAAAACTGTCAATTGAGGGGAGTTTTGCATATGTGTTTCAATAAAAAAATTAGCATGCAATGAGGCCGATTTGAAGCAGCATGCTGTTTTAAAAATCTGCAGCAAAAGCAGGGGCTTAAAATTAAATAATGTAAACCTAAAAAGATGCTAAGTTTACTGAATTTCCATAACTAAATAATTATCTCTAGCTCTGTGACACAAAGATTTTAGTCTAACTGACTTACTTAGTAAGATCAACACCCCCTTGTCATTCAGAATCACTTTCCTACTTTATGAGGTACACCTCTACTTCGATATAACGCTGTCCTCGGAAGCCAAAAAATCTTACCGCGTTATAGGTGAAACCGCGTTATATTGAACTTGCTTTGATCTACCAGAGTGCGCAGCCCCGCCCCCCCGGAGCACTGCTTTACCGCGTTATATCCAAATTTGTGTTATATCGCGTCGTGTTATATCGAGGTAGCGGTGTATTATCTCCCCCATCCAATGGCCTATCAGAAATAATATTAACAAAAACATAGTGGGATTACATACTTGAAGATACTTTGTAGCAGTGCCTGCAAAGTAACAATTACAATTTTGTTTATTATCATCTTGTCTAAGCCCTTAGAGAATGTTTTTGTTTTGTTTTTATAAAACACTTTTAAGCGAACTGTAACCCTAAATGCTTTACAGCATTAAATAATATGAACCAGTGGACAAGAGACCTGCGACATTGCTGAAAACAGAGGTATCATGATCACTAAAGTCCTAATGCAGAGGGCCTGGACGAAACTTCAAAGGTACAGCTGAAGCAGAAAGTGATAGGAGTTGAAAGGGTTTCTGGGGCTACTTTGCAATGGCCTAGATGCCCCAATAGCCTATAAACCTCATGCCCAAGCAGCCGGGACACCTTGTTAGAGGAACAAGCCATCCATATACCCCTTATTGTTGTTGACAAACTGTAACCTAACTACAAGTATACTACAGGGCAACCTACTTCCCTTTTAACAACCCCCTCCCCCCAAGATCCATAAAAAACATGCTTCACACCATCATTTTCAACTGAGATATTATTTAAAACACGTATCTTTATTTTATTTTTACAAACCGCATCACCATGCGGTCATTTTGTGGTAGATCATTTAATTTCTTTAAAAGAAGCGTAGTAAGGGTTTACATTTTGATCAGATTGTAAAATTGTACACTGAAGCCTTTAGGCAAAACTTTAAAAAACGTTGCTTTTAAATAACTTTAGTAACAGCCAGTTTAATAAAGGCCTGTGTTTTTAAACTTAGGCTGTTTCTTCTCTTTATTTTATATTTTTAATTAGTTAGAAAAGGTGTCTCTTGTTTCTATAGGCATCACTTTAAAGAGCAAGCTGTTGTGGGTTTTTTTATTTTTTGAAATTTTTCATATTATGTTCTGGCCAGCTTTTTTCACAGGATAAAAAAAAAGTCTAAGGAGGGGAAGGGGTCTGTGTCTTTAAATAAGGATGGGCCAGGGGTCCTTCACTCATTTTTTTCTTCTAGGAAAAAAGGAGAGGGCGTGTTGCTACATAATTTCACTCCTTTAAACTTTAATTGTAAAAAAGTTCTTATTTTATATATTAAGTCCATTTAAGCAGTTAATGGTTTGTAAATGGTAATGTTGCTGTTTCTTTACCATTGACATTCCTGTAATCAGGAGGCTTTGAAATCCACATGTCTGTTCCCTTTAATTAACTTCATGCAATCACAAAACCGTGGCTTTTGTTTTTATAAAGCATTATTTCTAATAAAAATATTTTGTTATCATGTAAATAACATTCATCCTTTACAACGCTAAAGAAAACAGAATTCTTATCTCTAGTAAAAAGGGTTAATTCTTTTAAGCCAGCCTGTGTCCTTTGTATAAATCTAAAGCCTTTAGGAAGAACTGTTGCCTTTAAAAAGTTAGAAAAGTGTGTGTGGGGGGGGGACGGGGGGAGACCCAGACTTCTTACCTTTTATCCCCTTTTTTTACAGAAGCTGCTTTTTTCTTTTGTCTGTTTTGTATAATTTCTTTACAAAAGTTTTCCTTTGGGAAACACTTTAAAAAGCACGTCTGTGTATTCAGTTTTTGTCATGGGGCATGTTAACAGAGGTGGGGAAGGGTTCTGTTTCTTTAAATAAGGATAGGATACTTTCAAACAGAGGGTAGGGTAGGGTGAGGTGAGGTGGGAGGGGAGGGAGACAGCTCTTGTGTTAAAATCTTGCTATGATAGAATTGGTTCAGAAAAATGCATTCTATGACATAGCTATAGAACAACTTCTGATTGGTCTGACCGAGAGGCGAGGTTTGCTCCCAAGGCTCGCTATCACAGCCCTTAATATAGTTACCACTTCCCTATGGACAGCTGTTGAGTAAAGCTGGCTGCTTCTCTCTCTCTCTCTCTCTCTCTCTCTCTCCCCCCTTTACCTCTCTCACACAGCCAGCCATGTGCTCTACTTTTAAACTTCTGCTCACTAACAAAAAAGGATTTTTCTGCCATGTGCTTACTAACCTTTAAAACAACCTCCTCTCACTTGCTGCTTTCTAGTTTCCCCTCTTTCTTCTATTTTTAATAACCTACCTTCATGTTTGCTTTCTCCCTCAACCAAAAAAAGAGATTTTTCTTTTTTCCTAATAACACACCTTTATATTTTCCTCTTTTATTTAATAAACCTTTTGCTTTTTTTAAATTTATTTCAAAATGTATCTATTCTTTAATAACCTTTTTACTCTTTTCTTTCTCTCTCTCTTTCAAACTAACCATGTCCTTACTAAACCTTCTCTCGACCTAACAAGAAATCTTTAATTTGCCTCAAATTTTTTAATAACCTACCTTTATGTTTCCTTATTTTATTTAAAATAACCCTTTTTTCTCTAAAGCCTTTTTAAAAATCCTGTGTTCAGTAACTCAGGCACTCAATTCTAGTCTTTTTTTTTTTAAATCCCCTTTTTCCTCCCTTTCAGACTAACCCTTATTTTTTTCTTTAAAAACCTCTCTCTGCCCCGTGTTCAGTGACGCACTCTCTTGCTGCTTTCTTTTAAATTAAGCCTTATTTTTTTTTCTAAAAAACTTTTGGCTTCTCTCAAAACCCAGCCAAACGTGTCAAAACACAGGCACTCAACATTCCCACATACAAAAATAAAAATAATATTTTTTTTCAAAATGGCTGATGGCACCAAACGTATACACGACCAGAAACGGGAATGGAGGGCAGGACATAAACCCTAAACAGGGTGTGGAAACCTGTCAAAAAGTACATGGTGATGAATACTATTGAGTGGTTAACTACTTAGGTAGATTAGGGTAGCGGTTCCTCAACTTGTTGCTAAGGCAACCGACTAACTGCATTTTGCTTTTCTTGTGACCTGCCATTACCTATATGCACCCTCTACCCCTGCACTGCAGCCCGAATCCTGGCCTGGTGCAGCATGGCGGTCCTGGGGTTGGAGAGCCAGCCCGCCCCACACTCACCCTGCAGTGGCGGTTCCAGTCCTGTGGGGCTGGGCCTAGCTCCCTGCTCCGGGCATTGTGACCTGGCACATGGGGTTGGGTGCCTCTCAGATGCAGCCTGTCCACTCCTCCATAATGTCAAAGGGGTGGCTGGGCCAAAGTTGAGTAACTGACATTGCAACCTGACTCATAGTGTCACAGCACCTCTCAGATTTGTCCTGGACACCCATTCATAATGACCAGGGATCCTAGTTTTCCCATGATAAAACCCCCCAAATTCTCTGATTAAAAAAAAAAGCCATAAAAATCTATGTTTTCCATGATTAAAATGAATGTTGAACTTTAGTTTCCCTAACCACAATATATATAGGTATCAGTTGAACACAATGTTTTATTGATATATTTATAATTTTTAAGCTGACAGCCTGAGCCCTGCACATTCTCCTAATTATGCAAAGTTTTGATTATCTGATCTGGCCCCAGTCCACTGTATATGTTTTTATTTTTTCACAAAATGTAAATACTAAAGAGTGTCTGTAGAAATGCAAATTCTGTGTTTTTCTGCATTTTTCTATGGCAAACAGATTTCTAGGTGCTCTGATAAAGACAGATGATGGAGGGGCAGCAGGGCCAAAACTGAGTGGCTTTGTGACTCCGATGTGCCAGATGACAATGCCTGGAGCAAGGAGGTGATGTGACCCAGGAGCCCAATGGTGCATAGTATTTCACAGGGATTCCCTGGGTCCGATATATGCATCATAGTTAACGCTCCGTGTTTGTCACGGAGGTCACAGAAGTCACGGATTCCGTGACTTTCTGTGACCTCTGTGACTTCTGCAGTGACTGGTGTGCCCGGCCTGGGGGCCCCTGAGCAGCACGGGCAGCCCCCAGGCAGGGGCTGGGGCTGTCTCAGGCCCCTCTGCCGCCCAGCAGCAGGAGTTGGGGGGTGTGTGGGAGATCAGAACTGGGGATTGAGATCTGGGGCAGTGCTTACCTGGAAGCATATTTGACTCATGAAAGGAGGGTCAAAGCCAGATTGTCTGTAAAATGCTGCAATGGTTTTGGGTTAAGATTACTCTAAAACATGAGAGTGTCTTGTTAATTATGTCTGGGCTCCAGTATGTGTGTTACAATTTTGTTTTATACGTAAACATTTGTTTCCAATACTTGTATTGCTAATGCTTGATTCTCTATCTTTGTTAAATAAACCTATACTTGACTTCACTATAAACATATCTAAATTCTGAGAGATAAGCGGAGAGATGATCTGACGTCTAACTGCTAATCTGAGTTGCATTGCTTCTTGTGAATACTGAGAGTGTTCAGGGGTCCAGGGGCTGGACACTGCAGGGAGATGTTTGGAGGGCTTGAGGGCCTCCCTTCTACACTTGGCCAGGAGAATTGTATGTTTGCCTACACCAGGATCTTATGACAGGTTAATCCAGGCCTGGACATGATGACCCATCTAGAACCATCCCATGGCCCACTGGTGGTTCGGGATGCACCGTTTGGGAAACACTGGACTAAAGCTAGCTCAGGTATGTCTGCATGAGCTGCAGTGATGATGTCTTTGGGGTGCTTTACACTGATTGGCCGGGGAGGGAGCACTTGGTCTGTGGGTTCTCCAGCTTGAACTCTGACTGAGGAGTGTCTGGAGTCATACCTCTGGAAAGTGGGTTGCTGCCATGAGATTTTGTTCCAGTTACAGAAGGAACTGAAAACTGGAGCCACATGAGCATCATTCAAATGTTGTATTTTAGAGGTAATTCATCTGGGGGTTTTGTCTCTAGCAGAGTAGCCAGCAACTTGTGGTCTGTTTCTAAATGGAACTTTAGGCCTACAAGGAAGTCTCTGAAGCATTTACATGCCATGCAGGGGATAATACCTTGTTTTGTAAATGTGCACAGCACTGCAGTGCTGGTGAGAGCTAGAGAGGCCTGTGTGAAGGGTGCCACATTGTAGATGACTGTGTTTGAAAGAGGACTGCGCTAGGTCCATAGAAAGATGAACTAGCTGAAACCGCAGTATCTTTATTCAGACTATATAAGGCTAAACTCAGCAGGATGCTCAGGCTATGTACAATCTCCCCGAATGCTGGGCTCTGGGTTGGCCCCAGTGCCAGGAGATTTTGTTCTTGTGCAGATCTCGAGGGTTTTGACTTCTCCAGGCAGTGTGGAAATTTTCCCAGGAGGCTCATATGCCCACACACCTACATGCTGCACTGATGTTCTCAGCCTCACTCACCTGGGTTATGGCTTGAACATTTTCTGGGTCTGCTCTGACCTCTGTCCATCAATGATTTGACCCAGAAACTTGACTCGGTTCTGTTACCTCACCCTTATTGTTTAATTTTAGTCCTAACTTCTCCTGGCCCTTTAGGACTGCAAAGAGAGATTGACTCTGCACTAATCCATGTATGGGATATCATTCATTTGGCAGAGGACCTCTTCTACTCTCCTGAGAGTTGTGACATTTTCCCTTTGAAGTGTTCAGGGGCAGACAGCTTGCCAAGAGATCCCTGATTGAAACAAAAGCCTCCCAAACTTTCAGGGTGTGATGAAAGCTGTCAATATGCAGATTCTCTCTTTGATTTTCTAGACCAGTCTAGACGTCTGGTTCTTCCCTGGAGACAGAGCTCTCAGACTTCTGATGCCTCATACGCTCTCAAACAAGAGTGTAACCATCACTCAGCCTTTAGCTGTTCTGTCTGCTGTGGGTAGAGAACACTGTCCCGAGCAGGCAGGTGCTGGAGGAGAGAAGGTAGGACCAGGCCTCAAAGACCTAAAGGAAGCCCTGGAAACACAATGATGTGCAGCTGCTGTAGCAGGACAACCCCCATGGACACGAAGTGCAGCTCAAGTATCTCTTGCTAACCTCAAGAGTTAACATAAGAACATAAGAACATAAGAATGGCCATACTGGGTCAGACCAAAGGTCCATCCAGCCCAGTATCCTGTCTACCAACAGTGGCCAATGCCAGGTGCCCCAGAGGGAGTGAACGTAACAGGTAATGATCAAGTGATCTCTCTCCTGCCATCCATCTCCACCCTCTGACAAACAGAGGCTAAGAACACTATTCCTTACCCATCCTGCAGGGCCAGCTCTAGGCACCAGCATTCCAAGCATGTGCTTGGGCCGGCCCTTTTCAAGGGATGGCATTCCGGCCTTTTTTTTTTTTTTTTGCTTTGGGCAGCAAGAAGCCTAGAGCCGGCCCTGCCATCCTGGCTAGTAGACATTAATGGACTTAACCTCCATGAATTTATCTAGTTCTCTTTTAAACCCTGTTATAGTCCTAGCCTTCACAACCTCCTCAGGCAAGGAGTTCCACAGGTTGACTGTGCACTCTGTGAAGAAGAACTTCCTTTTATCTGTTTAAACCTGCAGCTCATTAATTTCATTTGGTGGCCCCTAGTTCTTATATTATGGGAACAAGTTAATAACTTTTCCCTATTCACTTTCTCCACACCACTCATGATTTTATATACTTCTATCATATCCCCCCTTAGTCTCCTCTTTTCCAAGCTGAAGAGTCCTAGCCTCTTTAATCTGTCCTCATATGGGACCCGTTCCAAACCCCTAATCATTTTAGTTGCCCTTCTCTGAACCTTTTCTAATGCCAGTATATCTTTTTTTGAGATGAGGAGACCACATCTGTATGCAGTATTCAAGATGTGGGCGTACCATGGATTTATATAAGGGCAATAAGATATTCTCCGTCTTATTCTCTAGCCCTTTTTTAATGATTCCTAATATCCTGTTTGCTTTTTTGACTGCTGCTGCACACTAAATGGACGTTTTCAGAGAACTATCCATGATGACTCCAAGATCTCTTTT
This sequence comes from Terrapene triunguis, assembly GCF_002925995.2. Lineage (NCBI taxonomy): Eukaryota > Metazoa > Chordata > Testudines > Emydidae > Terrapene > Terrapene triunguis. The sequence continues at coordinate 206,861 of NW_020695063.1, forward strand.
CTGGTTAGTTGTAGCTAAATTAGCCCCCCCGTCATATTGTATGCATAGTTGGGGTTATTTTTTCCAGTGTGCATTACTTTACATTTATCCACATTATATTTCATTTGCCATTTTGTTGCCCAATCACTTAGTTTTGTGAGATCATTTTGAAGTTCTTCACAGTCTGCTTTGGTCTTAACTAGCTTGAGCAGTTTAGTATCATCTGCAAACTTTATCACCTCACTGTTTACCCCTTTCTCCAGATGATTTATGAATAAATTGAATAGGATTGTTCTTAGGACTGACTCTTGGGAAACATCACTAGTTACCCCTCTCCATTCTGAAAATGTACCGTTTATTCCTACCCTTTGTTCCCTGGCTTTTAACCAGTTCTCAGTCCATGAAAGGATCTTCCCTCTTATTCCATGACAACTTAATTTACGTAAGAGTCTTTAGTGAGGGACTTTGTCAAAGGCTTTCTGGAAATCTAAGTACACTATGTCCACTGGATCCCCCTTGTCCACAGGTTTGTTGACCCCTTCAAAGAACTCTAATAGATTAGTAAGACATGATTTCCCTTTACAGAAACCATGTTGACTTTTGCCCAACAATTTATGATGCTCTATGTGTCTGACAATTTTATTCTTTACTATTGTTTCAACTAATTTACCCGGTGCTGACATTAGACTTGTCGGTCTAATTGCCAGGATCACCTCTAGAGCCCTTTTTAAATATTGGCGTTACATTAGCTATCTTCCAGTCATTGGGTACAGAAGCTGATTTAAAGGACAGGGTACAAACCATAGTTAATAGTTCTGCAATTTCACATTTGAGTTCTTTCAGAAATCTTGGGTGAATGCCATCTGGTCCCAGTGACTTGTTACTGTTAAGTTTATCAATTAATTCCAAAATCTCCTCTAGTGACACTTCAATCTGTGACAATTCCTCAGATCTGTCACCTACAAAAGACGGCTCAAGTTTGGGAATCTCCCTAATGTCCTCAGCCGTGAAGACTGAAGCAAAGAATTCATTTAGTTTCTCTGCAATGACTTTATTGTCTTTAAGCGCTCCTTTTGTATCTCGATTGTCCAGGGGCCCTACTGGTTGTTTAGCAGGCTTCCTGCTTCTGATGTACTTAAAAAACATTTTTTTATTACCTTTTAAGTTTTTGGCTAGCTGTTCTTCAAACTCATTTTTGGCTTTTCTTATTACATTTTTACACTTAATTTGGCAGTGTTTATGCTCCTTTCTATTTACCTCATTACGATTTGACTTCCACTTTTTAAAAGATGCCTTTTTATCTCTTCTTTTACATGGTTAAGCCACGGTGGCTCTTTTTTATTTTTTACTGTGTTTTTTAATTTGGGGCATACATGTAAGTTGGGCCTCTATTATGGTGTCTTTGAAAAGCGTCCATGCAGTTTTCAGGGATTGCACTCTAGTCACTGTACCTTTTAATTTCTGTTTAATCTCCTTATTTTTGCATAGTTCCCCTTTCTGAAATTAAATGCCACAGTGTTGGGCTGTTGAGGTGTTCTTCCCACCACAGGAATGTTAAATGTTATTATATTATAGTCACTATTTCCAAGCGGTCCTGTTATAGTTACCTCTTGGACCAGATCCAGTACTCCACTTAGGACTAAATCGAGAGTTGCCTCTCCCAATTGGGGTTCCTGTACCAGCTGCTCCAAGAAGCACCCGCTTAAAGTATCGAGAAATTTTGTCTCTGCATTTCATCCTGAGGTGACATACCCAGGCAATATGGGGATAATTGAAATCCCCCACTATTATTGAGTTCTTTATTTTGATATAGCCTCTCTAATCTCCGTTAGCATTTCATCATCACTATCACTGTCCTTGTCAGGTGGTTGATAATAGATCCCTACTGTTATATTCTTATTAGAGCATGGAATTACTATCCATAGAGATTCTATGGAACATGCGGATTTGCTTAAGATTTTTACTTCATTTGATTCTACATTTTCTTTCATATATAGCACCACTCCCCCTCCCGCACGAACTGTTCTGTCCTTCCAATATATTTTGTATACTGAATGATTGTGTCCCATTGATTGTCCTCACTCCACCAGGTTTCTGTGATGCCTATTATATCAATATCCTCCTTTATCACGAGGCACTCTAGTTCACCCATCTTATTATTTAGACTTCTAGCATTTGTGTACAAGCACTTTAAAAACTTGTCACTGTTTATTTGTCTGCCCTTTTCTGATGTGTCAGATTCTTTATGTGAATGTTTCTCGTCTGATCTCTCCCATATTATATCCTCTTCCATCCTCTCCTCCTGACTAAAACCTAGAGACTCTCTATCAATAGACTCTCCTCTAAGAGAAGTCTCTGTCCGATCCACGTGTTCCTCTGCAGCAATTGGCTTTCCCCCATCTCTTAGTTTAAAAACTGCTCTGCAACCTTTTTAATGTTAAGTGCCAGCAGGCTGGATCCATTTTGGTTTAGATGTAGCCCATCCTTCCTGTATAGGCTCCCCCATCCCAAAAGTTTCCCCAGTTCCTAATAAATCTAAACCCCTCCTCTCTACACCATCATGTCATCCTCTCATTGAGACTCTGAAGCTCTGCCTGCCTACCTGGCCCTGCGCGTGGAACTGGGAGCATTTCTGAGAATGCCACCATAGAGGTCCTGGATTTCAGTCTCTTCCCTAGCAGCCTAACTTTGGCCTCCAGGACATCTCTCCTACCCTTCCCAAGGTCATTGGTACCTACATGTACCACGACCACCAGCTCCTCCCCAGCACTACACATAAATAGATGCCTCGAGAGATCTGCAATTTTCGCACCAGGCAGGCAAGTCATGATACAGTTCTCCCAGTCATCACAAACCCAGCTATCTATATTTCTAATGATCGAATCTGCCATTACTAACACCTGCCTTTTCCTAGTGACTGGAGTTCCCTCCCCCCCGCCCCGAGAGGTAACCTCAGTGCGAAAGGATACCCCAACATCATCTGGAAGGAGGGTTCCAACTACGGGAAGGTTTCCCTATGCTCCCGTTGACTGCTCTCCTTCCCTGGGCCTTTCATCCTCCTTAACAGTGCAGGGGCTTTCTGACCGGAAGTGGGACAAATCTACAGTGTCCCAGAAAGCCTCATCAGCATAACTCTCTGCCTCCCTTAGCTCCTCCAGTTCTGTCACCCTGGCCTCCAACGCCCATATGTGGTCTCTGAGGGCCAGGAGCTCCTTGCACCAAAGCACACATACGCCACCTGCCCACAGGGCAGGTAATCATACATGCTACACTGAGCGCAATGAACAGGATAGCCCCCACTCTGCTGCTGGGCTTCTGCCTGCATTCTCTCCTACAGATACCTAGGTTAATGATAGGGGGTTTTGTTTAAAAATCAAGACGTTTTGATTATAGTTTAGTTTAAAGGTTTTAAAGGATGGCAAGTGAACCTCGCCCCCTTCTCACTCCCCTTCCAAACTCCCTCTCAAAACTCCCTGTTAGCGGCCCCTGTTCGCTTGTTCACTGCTTTATAAAGCCCTGACCTTCTTGATAGCCCCCTGACTAAGGCTCAGCCGATGAACAGAGGCTTCTAGATTTTAAACCTTGTTTACAAGCTCACAGCTTCCAACTGCCGGCCACAGCACTCCAATGCAATGCAGTGGCTAAGAGGACTAGTGTGAATCTTAGCTTTATAAACATGGGCATGTCAAACAGGAGTAGCTCTATATGCAGCACTGGTGAGACCAATTCTGGATACTGGGTCCAGTTCTGGTGTCCACGCTTCAAAAAGGATGTTGAAAAAAGAGTTCAAACATCACGTGTCAGGACCCAGAATCATGAGACTGGCTTAAAAATCATGAGATGTTTTCAAACAATACATTCAAGCTCTTGTCTTTGCCTTTTGTGTTGGAGCCTTTAGGGGGCCCCTGTGTTTAAGCTTTTCTCCACAACCATGAGGGCTAGAACATCGCTGTGTTTAAATGAAGGCTGAGACTGTCATGCAGTCTATGGATGCCAGAGCTGGGGCTCTAGAAACTCCTAATAAAATCGTGTTGGCAACTCTGCAACATTTCCTTTCCCCACACACTCACTGTGTGCCAGGGCACAGGAGCTACGCTAACCACAGGGGATTCTTCTGGGAAAGGATTTGGCCCCCATTAGGGAGCAGAAAGCCAGGACTGCTCAGGCCACAGCAGCCCTGAGATTCAGCTCGCCTGTGTGTGCCCCACCTCACAGAGCGGTCTTGGGGAGAGAGAAGAAGCTGCTCCAGCTGCTCTGGCAGATTCTAGAGTGCAGCATACCAGTCCCCGGGAATATGCCCAGTGGGACTCAGGGGCATCCCAATCCAAGCTTTGCCTGTCCACGCTCATGGGGCCAGGTCAGATCAGGGGCAGGAAGTAGATTAGGGGACAAAGAGGAGCCTCCCTGCTGGGTACCCCAGAGAGTGGAGAAGGGAGAATAAAGGAAATAAAGGAAAGGATTCCATGTGCTTTCCCCCACCCCACTGATCAAACCAACTCAGGCTGCACAGGGCCCCTCCTATCTGCAGGCAGGCAGGGCCATGGCGAACCAAAGCATGTGCCATGACAGGGAAATCACTCTCTGACAGAGCCTGTCCTCAGGAGAGATACTACTGGAATAAGGCCTATGGACAATCTTCCTGGGATAACGGGAAGGCCTTATTTCCTATGAGCAGAGCAGAGTTGGACTGAAAATCCAATTGCTTTTGTGAGATTTTTATTTTATTTTTAATTTCCCATTAAAACTTTTTGGTTTTCATGGAAACCTAAACCCAAAACTAAAATGTCAAGGATTTTTTTTTAATTTTTGAAAACCCCACAGTGAAAAGCAGTGGGTTGTGCTGACTTGTTGTCAGTGTCTATCCTTTTTCTTTTCTTAGGCTAGGTCTACACTACAGCGGGGGTCCGACCTAAGATACGCAACTTCAGCTACGTGAATACCGTAGCTGAAGTTGCGTATTTTAGGTCGGCTTACCTGGCGGTGAGGACGGGGGAAAGCCGACCGCTGCTGCGCTGCCGCCGACTCCGCTGCCGCCTCTTGCTGAGGTGGATTTCCGGAGTTGACGGCAGAGCGATCAGGGATCGATTTTACCGCGTCTTCACTAGACGCGGTAAGTCAATCCCCGATAGACCGATTGCTACCCGCCGGATCGGCGGATAGTGAAGACATACCCTTAGACTCAGGTCTATAGAGTGCCAATCATACTGAGCCTCAGGCCATGCTGTCTCCAAGGTTTTGGAGATGTCCCCTACCTGTCCTGGCTGTGTTCCCTGCCAGCTTATGTGATGCTGGCTTTGCTGACCGTTCTGCTGTGGGAGCGAGAGGGAAACTTTGTCTATCAACTGAATGTTCCCTTCAGTTGCCCAGTCTTCCGTCTGGCCTGAACATTCGTGGATCAGGGTCCACTGATCCCAGAGATATCTTTAAAAAATTTAAATTTTTCACAAACACTTTGAATTTCTCAAATTTCTATTTCTTGATAAAATGTCTTGGATCTTTTATGGGTAAAAGAATACAGGAAATCAGTGTGTTTCCAAAACTATATTATTTAAAGTTTGCAGTTAAAGGTACATAAAAGAGCTGAATAGGCGGATGCAGACTTTAAGACTGTTTCTTTAAGCAAAAGGGGGTGACACAGGGTGGGACTCACCACCGTGGTGCTTCCTGCTAGTTGCCTCCAGGAATTAGCTCAGTCCAGTGGAGCGCCCTCTCCCGGTGGTGTCCCGCCCGTTGTCTCGCCCTTGGTTGGCGTCTGAGCCCGCGTCGCTCTCCAGCTCACGGCGTCCTCTTCTGGACCACTGCCCTCTGGCAGTGCCCCTTAGTCCATCCACACCCCCTTCTGCGGGGGAGGGGGGAGAGGAGTGATCAGCAGTCTCTCTACGCCCAAGCCACCATGTCCAACCACACACCCCAATGTCTAATCCCTCTTGTCAGGGATCTGGCATAGTCTGTAATGGCCGCTCCCCATGGCCGATGACTGGGTGTACTGCAAAGGGGGAAGGGGGGACCCAGGCCTGCTCTCTACTCTGGGTCCCGGCCCAAGGACCCTCTGGCAGCAGCCTCGCTGTCCTCCTTCTCTTCTCTCATCTGTCCACTTCCCTGGGCCGCTTCCCCTCTGGCCCTTGCACCCGCTAGGCCCTTCCCTTCAGGGCCTGCAGCCTGGCAGGTTGCGGGCTAGAGCTCCCTTCCGCTCCCCAAGCCTTCCACTGGCAGGAAGGGCCAGGGAAACAAGAAGGTCAAGGGCCTCCCCAAAAAGCCAAACCTTCTGTGGGCGGGGCCGCCCTCCCCGCTGTGGCCCCGACACCTGCCGCGACCCCTTCTTCCCCTGCCGTTCCTTCCACCAGCTCTGGGAGCGTTCCATCTCAAGCCCCCAGAGTGTACATCCAGGTGGCTGCCGCCCCTACGTGTGCCACCGCGCTGTCCGCAGCAGGTTTAAAACAAATAAAAGGACGTTCTTCTTCATGCAGCGCACAGTCAACTCGTGGAACTCCTTACCTGAGGAGGTTGTGAAGGCTAGGACTATAATAGCGTTTAAAAGAGAACCACCTGAATGTATCCAGTTAAGACCATTAATGGCTATTAGCCAGGATGGGTAAGGAATAGTGTCCCTAGCCTCTGTTTGTCAGAAGGTGGAGATGGATGGCAGGAGAGAGATCACTTGATCATTGCCTGTTAGGTTCACTCCTTCTGGGGCACCTGGCATTGGCCACTGTCGGTAGACAGGATACTGGGCTAGATGGACCTTTGGTCTGACCCAGTATGGCCGTTCTTATGTTCTTATGTTCTTATGACCGCCGCCTCCGGTACCATCCCTGGTGGATGGGGCCTCTTACCCTCGCTGACCAGGAGGCACAGTGCCCGCTGCCTCCTGATGCCTGCTGCCTCCTGGTGCCCGCCTCGCCCCACATCGAGACATACTTGCGGGTGCTGGCGAGGGTGGTGGGGCCCACGGCCGTTGTGACAGCCTCCAAAATGTACGGGAAGGTCATATTCTTCCTGGCGTCAGAGGCCGCTGCGCAGGAGGCGGGGGAGAAGGGCCTGGCGGTAGGGGGCGTGTTTGTTCCCTTGGAACCCCTGGAGGACCTGGGCGTATGGGTGGTATTGACCTCCATCCTGCCCTTCCTTCCCAACGCTGCCCTGCTACCTGCCCTCTCCACCCTGGGGAAGCCTATTTCCGTCATCAGCCCTCTCCCGCTGGGCTGTAAGGACTCCGTCACATCCTGTCCTTCTGCGGGCAGGTCCAGATCCAACTACCGCCGGCGGCGTGTGACGGACTGGCGCTCGAGGGGTCCTTCCTAGTGCCCTACCAGGGAGCCCACTACCAGGCCCATTATACAATGGGGGAGGCCCGGTGCTTCCTCAGCTGGGCGACGGGGCACGTCCGGAGGGACTGTCCCCTGGCCCGGCTTGGAGGGGCATCCGGGACCCCCGAGACCCAGGAGGGCACCGGCCCTGTCATCGCCGGCGACCCTGGTGGCCCGGTTACCGCTGCCCCTCCTCCTCCTCCCGCAGCCCCTGCTCGGGCCACGGGGATGGCCGAGCGGGCGGGCCTCACCTCCATCGGTTGCAGTTTGGCGGGGCCCACGGAGGAGGGGCGGTGGACTCCTGCCGGCCCAGGGAGAGGGCCCGCCCCAGGGGGAGGTTTCCCTTCCCCCCACTGCCCCGCCCTTGCTGTCCCAAGCCCCGAAACCCTTGCCCTTGACCCCTGGCCCTGCCCTTGCTGACCAGCCCTCCACCTCCACTTCCACCTTGGAGGTCTGGATGCTCATCTGGGGGAAGCGCGGTGCCCGCAAATCGTGGGCTCGATCCCTCCCCTCCGATGAGGAAAGAGAGGAGGCCCTCCGAAAGATGCTGCGGGGGGCTGAGGTTGCTAACTCTTCCACCGCGCCCCCGGACAGTGCCCAGCAGGAGGCGCCAGCTATGGAAACCGTGGCAGTGGACACAGGGGATCCTGCCCCCCATGTCGAGTCCCCCCCTGAGGAGGCTTTGGTGGAAGATCCCATGGCCCCTATACCACCTGTGCCCCCCGCCGCCACCGGTACTGGGGCAATTGTTGCCTCTGTGACTGGCGGGGAGGTTGCCGGGGCCGAGGGGACTGAGTTCACCTCAATATTTCATGAGATCGAGGCCCTGGGCCTGACCCCTGTCACCCAGGGGGAGGACAACCCCCCGCCAGCAGGCCTCGATCTTGGCGGTGGTTTAGCCCCGCTGCCCCCTCCTCCTCCCTGCCCCTCACCCTATGTTGAAGCCCCTGCTCTTGTCCTTGGGGTGCCCCTGGCTCTACCTGTCAGCCCGGCCATGGATACCACCCCACGTGAGGCCGCCGAGCCCCTTGGGGCGACGGCCGATGTTGAGCGGCTGAGCCCTGAGCCTGTGGGTGCTCCCTCTACCACCCAGACGGAGCAGTTAGCCTCCACTCCAGAGGGGGGCCCCGCTGATGAAACCCCCATGCCTGACGCGGTGGTTGCGGGTGATGCACTTACAGTGACACCCGTGCCCGGCGTCGGCGAAGGTCCCCCTCCTGCCCTGAGTCCCAGTTAAGAGGAGCCGCACCCCAGCAGCTCGGCTGCTGGGAACCATGTATCCGTTTCTGTCCCCGTTCCCACCCCGATCCTGTCCCCTCTCCTGTCCCAGTCCCGACTCCCACTCCAGTCCCTGCCCCTGTTCCCATTCCCGCCCCTCTTCCTGCCCCTGTTCCAGATCCTGCCCCTGCCCCTGCCCCCAAAGCATCTCCTGTCCCCTTCCCCTCCACTTCCAATTCTATTGCCACCCCTGAGGTTGTCTCGTTCCCGCTATCCATGGACAATCCACAGGGGGCGGTTTTCGTGTCTCCCCTTCCCGACATTATGGGGGCTGCACTATTCCCTCCGCCGCCCCCTTCCTTGCCGGGGATGGAGAGGGGCTGCCCAGCGCAGCGGCGCCGGGGCTCTGCCCCTTGTTTGCCCGTTTCCGCGGGCCGCGAAGATCTCTCGGGAGCCCCACCGGAGGACGGCAGCGGTTTGGCCGCTGTGTCCCCCTCTGCGCTGAGGGATGAGCTGCGCCGCTTCCTGAAGGACACCTGTGGCTCAAAGAGCAAGGTGCAGCCCGCGCTCCAGCGCTGGGGGGACTTCCATCGCGTCCTCTGGGCCGTGGGGGCCCTTTTGGGGAAGGGGAAAGGGACCGGGAGGCAGGACATCGCGGCCTACCGGCAGGCCCGCAACTCCCCCGTGACCTTCGGGGTCGAACATGGGTTGTTGTGGGGACCGCTGGAGGCTGTTGATCACCCTGCCCATGAGGATCCGCCCCAGCCCTCCCTATGAAAGCCACCATCTTTGCCACATTAAACACCCGGGGCTGTAGGGTGGGTCTCCGCAGGAGCCAGGTGCTTTTCCCCACACCTGTTCCTTTTTGCATACCCCATCTGTGGCCCCACGAAGTCGCGAGACCTCCTCTTCAACCTCCTCCTGGCCCTGGCCAAACTCTCCATCTATACTACCAGGAGGAGGATGCTGGATGAGGGGGTGCTCTGCGACTGTGGAGCCTATTTCACGTATCCGGACAGAGTTCCACTGGGCAGCATCCACTGGCTCCCTCGACACCTTTGAGGAGCAGTGGGCGCTGTCCGGGTTCTCTGCTCAGTGTCCCTATCCGGTACCCTCATTTTAAATCTATGACCTTCACCTCAGTCCCTGTTTTTCTCATTTGTTGTCCTCCGTAATCACTTGGTCCCTGGGTCCAGTGGTCCCTCACTCTAGGCTGGGGGAGGGGCCTTTAGACGTCGGTTTTCCAATAAGACTACAGGGGGCAATCCATGTGACCTTTTAGAATCTTTTATCCTATGTTTGGGACTGTGATGGATCTGCTAAGAATGGAACTACAGACCCTTCCCCGCTGCACTTCCTTTTCCACTGGCCAGGTACGGGGAATGGTCCTGAACCAGGAAAGGGCCGGGCTATTGTGGGAAGCGGTGGCCACATGGCAAGCGGGGAGCTGCAGAGAGCTGGATGCAGAGGACAGTCCCCAGGAACTGCATGCAGAGCTGCACATGGAACAGGCTGTGACTGCCAGAGATAACAGCTGGCTGCAGGTCTGTGAGAGGTTTATGGAGGAACAGCAGCGGCTGGGCAGGGAGCCAGTGGAGAGCGGCCCCAAAGAGAGACACTAAGTGAACCTGGCCTGGAAACCTGCAAGGTCCCATTTGCTTGAATAGAGATTGGACTGGAGAGGGCACTCCAGGCTCTAGGCCGGAAGACCCTTGACTCTCAACTGGGCTGCCTCAGAGACCCAAACATTTACCAGTATTACTCCCTATGAACTGTAACTGTTTAAGCCTCTGGACCTAGTGTGTGTATAACCTTCCCCTTTCCCTTAGCCATGTGTCTGAGCAGTTAGTGGGACCAGTCAGACCTGGCTGCTGACGCACGTACAGTGCTTGCCTCTGAGTGACGGTGTACCGGACACGCTACTGGCACTTCAGGGGTTTGGTGTACTCCAGTACCGAACTGCCCCAATAATTACAGGATTGTTTCTAATGGGTTAAAGCAGAACTTGGGCTCAGACTAACACATCCCTCTTGGGTTTGGTGTTTTTACAGTACAAACTTGCTCTGCTTGTGGGTACAGTGCATGTGTTTGAGCTTGTTGGTGTCACTAGGCATAGCTACCAGGTAACTCGGGGGAGTGGAAGGCCATAAGTGCCAATGAAACTCCTGCGCTCTGGGTCTAAGTGAGCCACAGTGACTCCATCTTGTGAACTTTCACCTACTTCTATGCTAACTGCTTACATGCTGAAGCAGAAATGTACTGGTCAGCTTTTTTCTAGCAGACAGCTGCTGTTTTGCTCGCACTAACAGAAACGTAGTGATAAGACGGGGGAAGACTGCTGCACAGGCCCTGCAAGGCCAAAAGATAAGCAGGCGAAGGGAAAGTTTCTAACATGCACAATGTGCACCTGCTGTAACTGCTATTGGGTAGGGAGGGGTATGAGGGAGAAACCAGAACAAAAGGCTTACTGAACACTGCTTGGAATATAAAAGAGAAAACTTGCTTGTATGTGCTGTGCTTGATTTGAGACGTGCCTGTCTCCCTGCACCACTTTGAGATCTCAAATAAAGTTGGTTTACTTCTCCACACCTGGTGTGTCTATTAGTGCGGCACACACCGGGCAACGAACCCCGCTGCTGCCTCCTCGGGCCCTTTTGGGCTGGCAACAAGCTGGTACCCACACACCAACATGGCTGAAACATGCAACTCCCCCTCCTGGGTGTTTCTGTCCCTCTCCAATTCCTTTCCACTGAGGGTGCTGGCCCATCTTCTGTACGGCCAGAGACCCTGATGTGCAGCAGTCAGGGGTGTTGGGAGTGTTTTTGTTTTCTGTGGCTAGTGACTGCCCCAAAGTTACTCCCACCAGAGCCCTATTGCCTTTCGCTGCAGCTGCCATTCCCTGAGTACTAGGCGGTGACTGGGTTGGAAGGAGGGGGCACCTGTGAGTTGAAGTGACCACAGGTCAGACACAGCAACATCTTACCCATAACATAGATGTGTAGATTTTAAGGCCTGTAGGGACAATTAAATAATGTAGTCTAACCCCCATGCACATGACAGACTATTGATGAGTTTGCCTTGATGGCCTGTTCTGCTTAGCAATCAGCGAGGCCTACTGAAAAAATATACTAGTTGAAACAGTCAGGCGCTTGGTTGCTTGATCTTGCTAGATAAGAGAATGCTTGCAGAGGCTGGGAAAAATGCTTGCAGATGTTTTTTGAAGTAACTTGTATTTCTTTGTCTAACCATGAAGCTTATCAAAATATAACAGTTGTTTTTTGTTCCTCTCTTGTATGCTGGGAAAATATAGCTGGGAAAATACAGTGATGACACGGCGAAGTGGCTTATAAAGACAGTTTGCATCTGCAGAGGGGAGGGGGGCTGGTTCTATGGAGACGGGCAGTAGTTCTCTATTGTATTGCATGCCTACAATAAAGAGCTTGATAGTTGGATCTTTGCTGGTCGTTGCCTGTCTCTTTGCGGTCGGACAACGAAACCTGAGCCGTCCGGGATAAAAGAAATCCCCGACAAATTTGGCGACTCCGCCGGGACTCGTCCGACTCTCCGGCAAGGGGGGTCTGTCTCCGACGCAACACAGCGCGCATCCTTCGATTGAGAGGAGCCTTGCCTAGGAGTCGGATCTCACGTCGGTGATAAGGCATTGTCTCATGAACCAGTCTGAGCCCATTTAAATCCAGCAACGTCCACCTGCCCTTTGAGCAGGAGTCATGGGAACTAGGTAAGTGAGCGCTCGGTACAGGAAAATGGGACAAGGTGGCAGTAAATGCCCGGGGGATGCTCCGTTATCTCTCATTCTGAGAGACTGGAAGGATATATCCGGGACGGCCGGATTGTCCAAGGCTAAGATGAGAAATTTGTGTCAGATTCAATGGCCGTCATTTACCTTTCATTTGTCCCCGACTAGAGACTGGCCGGAGTGTGGAACCTTTTCCACAGATAGGATGAACTCCTTAAGGAATATTTTGGTCGATCTTAGGCCAGGACAAATTAATTATTTGTTTGTGTGGTATAATTATAAACCCATGGAGGGACAGGTAGCTTTTGAAGCTGTTTGTATGGAGGGCTCTTGTAAAAATCCCCCGCCATATGCCCCAGAGCCACACCGGGAGGAGGACGACTTTGTTCCTGTTCATCCCCCTGTCCAGCGGAGTTTCAGGCTTCAAAAACAGCAGGTTAGGGACAGGTCAGGGACAGAGAAGAATCAAGGAGGGGCTCAGGGTGATGTTCCCTCGTCTTCAGAGGGATCAGGCAACCTCACACCCTCTGTGCAGCCTTCGGCCAGCCTTCTTCAAACTTGGCCAGGGGCTGCTTCTCAAACACTCCCAATATTACAGCAGCCCTCATCCTCGCCCTTGCGGACCCCCACTAGGTTACTTAACTCTGTGAGAGAGGATGTTTCTGAGACACCCCTGATATTACAAGCCCCGCTGAGAACTTATCTGGTTCCACTGGTCGCTGGGGGACATGCAATGTTTTTTACCCATACCCCGTTTGCAACTTCAGATTTGCTTAATTGGTAGCGCACTATGCCTCGCCTACGAGACAATCCCGAGGCAGTGGAAAGAATGTTCCACACAATCTTTTCCACTCATGTGCCCACTTGGGCAGATGTAAATCAGTTATTAGACACTCTCCTGACAGAGGATGAAAGACAAAAAGTAAAAGAAAAATCTGCAGTCCATTTGGGTGATTCTTGGCCGACTGCTGACCCTAAGTGGGATCCCAACAATCCAGCTCAAAAGACAAGTTTGGATAATTTTTTGAAAGCTGTTTTGAAAGGCATTAGGGATGCAGGGGAAGCTACTCCAAATTGGAGTAAGGTGACTGCTTGTGTAACCCTTCTGCCCATCTGAGTTGACAGCAACAAGGGCCGGGTTCCGTATCTAGGGGTTCCGTTTCAATAATGCAATGCAAAACTGGCTCGAGCCCCCACCCAGTGACCTGGGACAATTACATACCACCCCCCTGGGCACCTCTAAGAGGTAATACTTCCCCTCTCACAAGCACGAAGTCTGAGTGTAGCAGAAAACGTTTAATAACACGAGGTAAGCGACATCAGCATTAAATTGGGAAAACACCACAAACAGGGTTCATAGCACAAACCATGAGCAAAAGACCCAACCCCAAAGTCCCAAAAGTCCATTACCCCAAAAGTCTCTTGAGTCCAGCAACCCAAAAATCACCCAAAAGTCTCTGTCCCTGGTCAGTGCAGCCCCAGAGTTCAAAAGTTTATCTGCAGAGTCTTGCCCCCCCACCCCCCAGTGGGAATGGGGGGGAGAAAGGGGCACACAGGGTATTAAGGGGCACCTTACGTGGTCCAAGGCCGACTGCCCACCTCTCCATGGGGTTCTGCTGCAGCCTTCACCACGAGCCGCTTCACTCCACCAGCCACTCCATTCCTCCAGCCATCCCATGAGCTGCTCCAGCCATTCTGCAAACTGCTCCGCTCCGCTTCCCGTCGGCCACACCAACTGTCCCACAAACTGCACTGCTCAGCTCAACTCTGCTCCACTCGCCGTCCCATGGGCTGCACCAACTGTCCCACAAACTGCTCCGCTCCACATATTGTGGGCTATGCCAAACCATCCCGCAAACTGCTTCACACCGCAATAAATCTTCAGGCTCCCCCACTAGTTAACACAGCACTTAGTGATTTCAACTCGTAGTAGGGGAGCCCCAGTGCTGGTGCACTATTGGCCCGAAGTGAATTCAGCATAGCAGCCTGTAATTAGACTCTTAATGGAATAAAAATTAGCTCTGCTATTCAACAGTGGAGAGAGGAAGTAGTGCAATTGGTGTTTCAGGCAATCACAAGGCACCCATACCATCGGGTACAAATACCTGTCTCCAGCCTCTCTCAATTCACTGGGTTTTGTAACCCATGCCCCTTGTCTATCAAGTGCTACATAGTTAATGGTGAGTCCCTCTGTCATACAATAGTTCCACTGGCCTTGATTCACAGAATCAGGGTAACAAAACTTTATTCTTCCTGCCCCAATAACAGAGAAACTGTGGATCCCACACCAGCCAAAGTAACCATGTTCAGTTGTTGTGGGCTCATGCTAGGCGGGTGGGTGTGCCTATGCAAACAAGATGAGCCCCTAGAGTTCTTTTCCACAGTCGCCATAATTCACCACCAGATGTCAGAGTAGAGCTTATCCTGACTCTGCTTACACTTGTGTTCAGCATCCAGATGAGCATCCCTCTGACTTTTGTGCCCGACTGATTTGTGAAGTTAGAAAGCATGGGAATTTGGATCCTGAAACTGATCATGGAAAGGATATACTTAAACTCGTTTTCATGTCACAAGATTTAGAGAGCATCCAGATGGTATGCAAGGGAAAAGTTTGCCCGAGGTAGTTAACATCGCTACTAGAGTGTTTAATGGAAGAGAGGAGAAGAAAGAAAAAGAGAAAAGGAAGGAAAAGCAGAAGGCTATAAAGGAGCAAGTGTCACTGTTGGCAGTAGCAATGACTGGAGGAAGGGGAAGAGGTCGCAGATGGAACAGAGGTGGATGGAATGGACGGGGAAAAGGAGGAGCAGCGAGAGGCAGAGGACGTGGAGAAGGAGTTAGCAGTAGTGATTGTCATTATTGTGGTGCAGAAGGACATTGGAAGAGAGATTGCCCAGTGCGCCCTAAGAAGGAGTATAAGCCGGAAGCAGCAGGGCAGTTCGCAGAGGACAGCGAATGAAAGGAGGCACCGCTCCCCTGGAGTCCTGAGATTTATGAGGCTGGACTTGTGCAATTTAAATGTGATGCCTGGTTCCCTATTATTCCCCTTGAAATAGGGAACGAGACTTTTGAACTGTTAGTGGTGTGAAAGCAGAGAAAGAACTGACAAGAAGGGGATTGCAATGCATGACAGTTTGTTAGCAAGAGTCAGGCTAACTGTAACCCTAAATAACGCGAGATTTGTAGAAGCAAGGATTGTGTGAGGCGAGTGGGAAAGAACTGTGTGAGAAGTTGTTGTGACCTTGTGTAGAAAATATTGTATGTAGACTAGAGTCTAAACAAGTGAGAAAAATAAGATATCAGGATGACCTATGTATAAACAAAATGCAGTTGTTGCTCATTATTGTCTGTAACAAGAGATATAAATGCTTGCTGTAATTATTTACCTGTAGAGAGACCTGTTCAGCTCTCTCCCTCTACGCAATTGCAAGAGAAAATAAAGTATCTGACTTGCTGTACCAAAACAAAAAGTGAGAACTGTGTTTTCCTCCGACAATATGGGGGCTTGTCCGGGATGGCAACGCCTGCAGAGGCACCGGCAGTTGCTGCAGATCGTTCCCCTTCGAACCCCATGCGCCACAATAGAGGTATGAGACCTTTTGAAATCTCTATTGGGGTGTCGGAGGAGGACTGTCTGTGGGGCCGTCAGTCCCTGTTGGGCTCACGCCATCTGAACTTATTGACTGTGCAGCAAGATCAGATGCAGAGCAGTTCTGGGGAATTGTTTTGCCGCCCCCAATAAGGTAGTTGTATGCGGTTCTGGGGAACTGTTAGTTTGGCCGCCCCCATATGCATAAGGGAAATGCATTAGGTATGCACCGGTGCTGAGGGGTTTTTACCGCCTCAAGAGGGGTTGTTACCGCTTCATAGTGTATTGAGTCCGGACATAAGGTACAGATGCATCGTGGTATTTAGAAATAGAGGCCTTGGTGTGTGTGTGTGTATACACTAGTGTGAATGAAAGTTACCGGAAGACGCCCAGAGTATTCTGCGAAGTCGTTTGGCTCGTGACCAGAACTACTCTAACGCAAGCCCGGTAACTAGAGGATTTTGAGAAGATCCGACCCACGGTAGGCTGACTCGGCCTGGCATCGTCCGGCGAGGAAACTACCTGGGTCTAGGAGTGTGTGAACCCATCTTCCCTCCCCTTTCCTCTCTGTGTGAGCCACTGACAGTCTGATCATCTCGCTGGATGCAAAGAGAGTGAGCGGTGTCATCTCTCTGAGACTAGCCAGCGCTCTTTGCTGAAGGGAGGTGTAGGAGGGTCATGGCCATCCTCGTTAGCCTCTCCTGTGTGAGTACCCTGTAGGGAGAGATCCTTAGTTTATGTGCCGCTAGCGCGGACAGGGTATCCCCCCTGTGTGTGTGATTGGAAAGTGGGTGGGGGACAATCTAAGCATTCCCTCTCACCCCCAAAGGGTACCCCAGCTTATTTCATGTACGTACATTATGGTCCTGAAACCTGCAGGTATTTAGATAATTGGAATCTTTACACGTGTGAAAATCCATCTAAATAATGCCCACTTGAAGGTACCTTCAATCTAGATAAGATCATACATCTCAGAGGAGCTTTTAATCACCAAAAAGCCTCTGACACACAATGGAAGCAATTTGTCTATTGAGGAAAGGAATGGATTAATCTGAAATTCAGCTTGGTCCAGAGATAAAGAGAAAGTTGATCTGCGTTCAAGGTCAAGAATCAACGCAGACCAGGCTAAGTATAAAGAAAAACTGCTTTCGGCCCCAGCTGGCTGTGGAAAAATATAGACAGAGGCAAACCAAAGGCAATACAAGTTACAGTGCTGAGATTACATTTGCAAAGCTTAACTGTCCAGTGAGATCCAACAGTCTGCCTTTGAGACCCTGGAGCTGGCGTGGTTTGGGGATGCTGTGAAGAAGCCACAGGCAGCCGGCCTGGACTGGAATCTCTGAAAGAGATGCCGCAGGAGAGCCCAAGGTGTAAAAGAACAGCCCTCCCATGAGTGGAAGCAAGTTGGAGATTCTGGACAAGCTGTATACAGGATAATTTCCTGTCCACCTCTCCCCCTTCTCTGGACGTTATACACAGACGTGGCCAGTCTGGACGTACATGTGTGAGTATGGAAGTGGCTTAGGGCTTGGGGCATTAATGTTTTTTTTCCCCTGAGTGATGTGGGAGCGTTCCCAATACGCTGTTGTTGTTTTATTATTTTATTAATGAAGCTTTAAAATTTAGTCATATGGTGTGTTTTCTTTATCGTCCCCCAACGATCCTGCAGTGTCAGCCTGATCACCTGAAACGAGGAATAGATTGGTAACAGAAATCTGTCTGTTTTGGTGGAAATTGAGGAAAGGGGGGGAGCCCTGCAGAATGCACACCATCTATTTGTTTTGCCCTTGTTATTTTATGTTTGCTTTGCTTGGTACTGTTAGTGTTATATGTTGAGAATTGCATGATTAAAAGTGTGCCCACTCTCAGCCGCAGTAAATCTGAGAACCGGAGAGGGGTTTAGCATTCCTTTCTCCACCCCGGTTGACCGGGAAGGGTGTCAGGTGGATCTACCCCAGTCGTAGCAGGACTGGGCAATAGAGAAGTTGGAGAAAAGGGAAGAGTTGTGTACTTGAAACTAGAATTGAGCAGTTAAGAGCATAGATCATGAACCAGGCAGCAACTCAAACCTACGCCCAGGGCAAGCTGCAAACCTTGAGACAGGACTTCCAGGCAGAAAAGGAAGCACTGGCTAAGCAAGTACCGGTCCTTCAGGGACTTGTCAGAATTTAACCATTTGTGTTTGCATATGCTGTAACAGCAGTGTGTTTGCCACAAGAGGAATTGAATAGTTAAACGCCAATGGGCCATGCGTTTTGCCCAGGTGGTAAGTCTCACGAGGGAGGACTCGGGCAGCCTTGTGAGTAAGAATGTTTAAGGGAAGAGACCAGGAAGGGTGGGGGCTAGTTGAGAAGCCCACCCTCCTAGCTAAATTGGTAGTGGAACAAGCCGGTGCCCATGGAAGGAACGGTTCAGCGAGAAAAGCAGGATCAGGCCCAAGCGGGCAGGCAAAAGATAGAGTATTTGGAAAACAGGTTGGAAACTTTGAGGGCATAGTGGAAGGAAAGGAGTAAGTAATTATAAGCATGGGGATTTCAGATCCCCAGGGCAATAATTGGAATGGTAAAATCTGAGTTGATTGGGTTGTTTTGGGAGACAAGCAAGTGATTTAAGAAAAGAGAGTGAGAAGTTAACTCTGTAGTTGCTAGAGGGAATCAAGCAGTGAAACTTGGTAAGAACGTCTGTAAGTAATCCAGGCAAGAAGTTATTTAAGTGGAATTATTCGACTATGAATAAGTTAGTCGAATTTCCTGAAGAACACTCCTGCTGTGTACAATCTGTGTTTTATAAGTTTGAGATGAATTGGTATTGTTTTAAAGTTGCAAAACTGAGAATACTTTTGCCAGACACAGGAAACTAGTGTTGTTTAAGGTATTTAGCATTTAATCCTTAAGGTGACTTAATGCTTTACAAGATTTAAAATGTTTTAACTAAAGACCAAAGGTTGTGGCTGCAGCAGGGTAGTCAAAGCCAGGAGAATAAAAGATTTGAATTTGTTTTTAGGTAACAAAATAGCAGATGAAAGATCTGGTAGAGAGAAAGAAGCAGGGCCAGCTCCATGCACCAGCGAAGGAAGCAGGTGCTTGGGGCGGCAAATGGAAAGGGGCGGCACGTCTGGGTCTTTGGCCGCAGGTCCCTCAGTCCCTCTCGGAGCAAAGGACCTACCGCCAAATTGCCGCCAAAGAATGAAGCGGCGCAGTAGAGCTGCCGCCGAAGTGCTGCCGATCGCGGCTTTATCTTTTTTTTTTCCCCGCTTCACCGCTTGGGGCAGCAAAAAAGCTAGAGCCGGCCCTGGAAAGAAGGACAGTGCCCCAGCCTCTGTGTGGTCGAGCTGTCTTACTAGGGGAGCATGGAGATTTTGTAAGCACAAAAGAAACAGTTACACCTTGTATAGAAATTGATGTGGCTAGTGTTGTGGAAATTGAATTGTGGAGAGGATGTGCATTTTCCCCAGAACATGTGCAGTGTATATTGTAGCAGAGGTAAAAGAAATGCAAACCTACCAATATAGGTTGTGTTGTCTTTTTCAGATCACTGTGTGTTTGAAAGCAGGAGTTAGAAGTAAAAGGCAATCAAAAGTCTGGGAAAGTTAATTGTGTCCTTTTTAGGTAAGAGTCTTTAAGCTGTGGATAGTTTTGGATCCAGAAGCAAGCCAGAAAGCATCTGTACTAATGCAAATTATCTAACTGATAAGGTAGAAGCCACTGAAACCTGGGCTGCTTATGAAACAAATACAAGGAAATATGGGTAATTCTTCTGTTTTGCCTAAAATCAACAAGAGTATGTGTATATAAAAGAAATATTTTAAGCAATGACTGACTGCCCAGAAGGGGTAGACCTCTGTTCTTTTGTCTTTCAGATCATCAGAGAAAACGGATGCCAGCTGAACAGCATTCAACGTACCATGCATTTACTGGCACAATAGGAATTATTTCTGTGTTCTGTGTCCTGTCTTGTGGTGTTTTTCTTGTGGCCAGAATTGTTGTGTTTAATATTTTCATAGGACAGTCTAGTTCAAAAATTAAATAGAAGGGTTAAATCAAAAAAGCAGATACTTGTTTTATTCAACTTGGAATACAAAGTGTTTGGATAAATCAGGAAAATGTGATATACTAAAGTCTAATACATTTGCTTAAGTAAGAAAAAGAAACTTCATTGGCCAGATCTTTTAATTGAAAAAAATTGTTGTTAAAATTTGCATATCAACAGTCTTTGGAAGCAAGGACATGAAAAGTTAACCCACTCCCCATATAGCACATGGGATCCTTCTGGCTACCTCAGATTTCTAGCCAGAGGGCTGGGGAGGGAGGAAAGGTATTGGATACCAGAGGTTGTATCGAGTGGACTCCTCAAAAGTGGGTGTGCTTGTCCTGGTTTGTTGCTCCAAAGCTCTGTAATAAAGTTATTTTACTGGAAGGGTATATGTGGCATACATTGAATAATAAGACTAATGTACTGTATAATGGCAATGTGTATGTGTTCATTGTTGAGAAAAGGTGTATGAGTGAAGATTGGAAGTTTCCTTTGTAGGTTAAAAGAAGCCAAGAAGGGGAGAAGGAAAAAGAACAGAGCGAGTTAACTGGAAAAAAAATAGCTAGCAAGCTCAGTCCAAAGATAAGACTCTGGCCTCATTCAAAGACACTGCTACAGCTAAGACTTGGCTGACAACCAAGAAAAGGGGGGGCTTGAACGAGCCCAAGCAGCTGTAAAATCTGCAAAACACTGCCAGGCATTAATGAAATGTGTTAGGTTTCTTTTCTCACAGGTAAAAGAAGTGCTACCCAAAGACCCTAGCAGCCCTGCCATTCATTGAAACCAGGAGACTGAGTCTACGTAAAGTCCATCAGCGAAAGACTGCTTTGGCTCCATGCTGGAAAGGCCCTTTCCAAGTCCTGTTAACCACCAACACCACTGTGAAGTGCCAAGGACTACCTGCCTGGACCCATGCTTCTCACTGTAAAAAGACCCCTCCACCTCGGGAGTACTCTCCAACTAATGATAAGCCTATTTCTCCTGCTAGCTCTGCTGTGCCTTCTGGACAGCAGGGAAAAAGGACACGGTGAAGTGCTAGTAACCTCTCTCTTGTCCACTGACAGACCTACTGTGCCTTTGGATTTTTCTAGAAGAAGCAAAACCATTACAGGGTGATGTGCTAGTAACCTTTCCCCTGTATGATGCTGAACCATGACTGTTCAGGAAAAGAGAAGAAGGAACACTCTCTCAATTGAAACCACCAAAGTCCAGGGATTCCTGACTACAAAAGACATTAAGAACTGACCCTGGTGAAAAAACAAAGAATTATACACTGGCAGGAAGAAACTTGTGGGACCCATGCTTGGGAATGTGGTATTGATTGGATTTTGGAGTTTATTCTACAGGCTGCGCCCTGTGTTTTGGATAAGTCCTTCAGCATGTATTGCCCTCCCTAATTGGATTTTAAATGACAAGTACCAAAGGCACCTTGTTGCCACTGCCCCTGCCATCTCCTCCATTACACTATTATCCCTGTAACACATCCAAATACAGACAATGCCATATATTTGATAAAACCAATGGCCAAGGCCTTCACACTTTAGTTATTTATTTAAATATTGTTTGAAAAAAAATATTTTTAAGGTTCAGGATATCCCATATAAGCGAACAATGGAATGGATAACAAATGGATCACTGGAGATAAAAGTATATGATATCACTACAAGTGAACCCCAAGAATCTGTAATTGCAATTGATGGGTTCTATAGCTAAGTAGATATGATGGCTGTTCCTGGAATTTGCACTGTGTTAAATGAGAGAGGCCCTTATTGGTATGTGGTCACCCAATTAGTGAACAATTAAACCAATACCCAAAGAGTTTGTTCTGCTATTGGAAATTTTACCTGCATAGAAATTATTCCAGTGACTAATAATGTTACCTGTACCTTATTGCAATACACCCCCTCTTATGCCATTAATATCAATGCCTCCCGGAAGTACATAAAAGTGTTCAACCAACAGATGTGGTATAGTACTACACTAAAGAGAGATGTATTAGGATATCAATGGACTGTGATTAACACTACACTAGGGACTGTTAAATTTTCATTGCCCTTATCCAGTTTCCAGATCACCTCTACATACCCAAATTGTTCAAGGGGGGGCTGCCATTAGATTAACACAACAGAGGGCTTGGGTAATTTCCTCTAGAAAGAAGAGAGACTTGACCAGATCCCTTTGGGATGGGGCCAATAGTGCAGCAGCAGTTTGGAATATTTTTAAGAACCAAGAACATGATGAGAAATTGGGCCAACTAGAGAAGGCCATTGGCCTTGTTTCTGGGGCACAACTAACCCAGGTACAGGCTGGAGTTGGTGAGTTACATGTTATTTCTGCCCTTAGTTCTATGACCCAGAAGTTGCTGACAGAGATGGTATTGAATATCACTGAGGCTTGGAAGGCATTGCAGTGGGATCTAGCATGTTCAGAAATTCAGGATTTCCTGAATGACCAGCTGATGACATTCGGAATGATCTTGAGCATCAGGTTTAGCCCACTGCCCTTACAGACACATCAGGAGTACCATCTGATCTGTGGCCATGGAGACATACTTGGAGACTTTCTGGATGGAAGTGCGGACGTTCTCAGTGCTCCTTCCAAGCATATGGACTGGTTAGGGGGGTGTGCCGGGTCCATGGGGAGGATGCATGTGGGATTGAGTTATTCACTGAGACATCTGGGAAATTAGACTACCTGGTATGCCCAATCGATTTTTAGTCAGTGCTCCTGGGATTACATCTGATATTTGGATGAGGTTAGGGAGTCAATGGAGATTTTGGCCGTTAGAACCCCCACAGCTTCAGTGTATCCGTAAACTTAAGCCAGGAGAAGTTGTCACTGTTCATGACTACGTTTGCTGGGAGGGTAGGGGACATGGAACTACCCTGACAGGACACTTACTTTTTCAAGCTAATGATAGCTGTGTATATGTTAACGCCACCACATTGCAAGACATACATTTTAATTTCAGTACCACTGCAGGCAATCATATTATTTACTGGCCTGCGGATAGAGTTTTACAAGTAGCCCTTAGGTTCCAGATACCCTTTAATTGGACTAGTTTAGTACCTGATTGATTTCAAAATTTGCTTTCACTGTTACCAGAGGTGCAGAGAATCTCTGAAATACAAGGGAAAATTCACATGCTTCAAAATATATATCAAGTTGAAAAGTAAGCCTTTCATACAGCTTATAGAGTGTCCACCTTATGTACTAAGTATGATGTATTGTGTTTTATGACTAAAACTGTACAACAACCCCATCAGATTATTGCTATGGGAATGTTATTGCTTGTATTGCTATTAGTTAGTTTAGGATTATGTTATTGTTGTTGTAAAGGAAGTAATAATAGTAATATCTTTCATGTCCATGCTAATCATGCATTGTCATTACATCCAATCAAACCCCCTAAAGTTGAAGCATCTGATGTAGAATCTGAATTCCAAGACTTAATGCAAATAGAGATTTGAGAATGTTTGTTGTACTAGTAGTACAAAAGGGGGGGTTGTGGAAGCAGAGAAAGAACCATCAGGAAGGGGATTGCAATGCATGCCAGTTTGTTAGCAAGAGTCAGGCTAACTGTAACCCTAATAACGTGAGATTTGTAGAAGCGAGGATTGTGTGAGGCGAGTGGGAAAGAACTGTGTGAGAAGTTGTTGCGACCTTGTGTAGATAATGTGTATGTAACCCTTCTGCCCCTCTGAGTTGGCAGCAACAAGGGCCGGGTTCAGTATCTAGGGGTTTCGTTTCAATAATGCAATGCAAAACCGGCTCGAGCCCCCACCCAGTGACCTGGGACAATTACATACCACCCCCCTGGGCGCCTCTAAGAGGCAATACTTCCCCTCTCATAAGCACGGAGTCTGAGTGTAGTGGAAAATGTTTATTAACATTGGTATCATCCGCAAACTTAGTACGCTTATTAAGTTTGCGGGAGGGATTGCAACTGCTTTGGAGGACAGGGTCATAATTCAAAATGATCTGGACAAATTGGAGAAATGGTCTGAGTTAAACAGGATGAAATTTAACAAAGACAAATGCAAAGTGCTCCACTTAGGAAGAAAAAATCAGTTTCACACATACAGAATGGGAAGAGACTGTCTAGGAAGAAGTACGTCAGAAAGGGATCTAGGGTTATAGTGGACCACGAGCTAAATATGAGTCAACAGTGTGATGCTGTTGCAAAAAAAGCAAACATGATTCTGGGATGTATTAACAGGTGTGTTGTGAGCAAGAACACGAGAAGTCATTCTTCCGCTCTACTCTGCTCTGGTTAGGCCTCAGCTGGAGTATTGTGTCCAGTTCTGGGCACCGCATTTCAAGAAAGATGTGGAGAAATTGGAGAGGGTCCAGAGAAGAGCAACAAGAATGATTAAAGGTCTTGAGAAGATGACCTAAGAAGGAAGGCTGAAAGAATTGGGTTTGTTTAGTTTGGAAAAGAGAAGACTGAGAGGGGACGTGATAGCAGTTTTCAAGTATCTAAAGGGTGTCATAAGGAGGAGGGAGAAAACTTGTTCACCTTAGCCTC